>NC_090323.1:205526838-205711838 GCF_040869045.1 Eurosta solidaginis | reverse complement strand
ATAAAAATAGAGACAAAAAATTACAATTTCAAATAAAACCCAACACATTTTATATATAGTAATTACTTTAAACTTAATTTATGGTTCACACATAACAGAATTACAGTGCATTTTCACTTTTGCCGAGCCAAGTTGAGGAAAATATAAAATTAGTTGGGTGCTAGACCTAAAAGGTTGTCGGCATTTCTTTCGTTAAATTTTAACGAAAAAATGACACATGGTACTTGACGAAAGCCCGAATTCGGCTTCAGGCCACCATGTTTTTCAAAAAGAGCGAGACAGATATACAAATTACTTAGCGAGATAGACAAATGTCGTGGTTTGGCATCCGGCGACCTTTTTTCATCAGTTATATATATATAATATATACATACATATCTGCAAATTAAGGGCTTTAAAATTGACAATTTTAATAGCGATAAAATTAATGTATATAAAGCAAATATATGTAATGCTCTTACATAACCTACAAATTCTGTTGGCAAGCCTTCGTATTAAAAATAAACTACAACTTTCAGTACATTTTGCGAGGCGTATCTACTTTTTTCGTATGGTCGCCATTTTTAAATGTGTATAACTATTCCCACACTACAATTTGGCATACTACAAAGCCGACAAATAGCCGGGCGAACAGTTCCAGGATACATAATTTTTCTTTTTTTTTCAAAAATTCATCAACTTCACAAAACTATGCATCCCAAATTCGGAAATATATGTCTTCGATTTCTACGTCTAGTTATACACTAAACTTAGCAATTCATATGTACATCAAATTTCTGGTGGCGGAGTTTCACAACTTAGATAATCACCATTAATCAAATACGTTAAAATCACTTAATGTACATATATTAATTGTAAATTTACTTTATGTACAATTCTTTAAAACGCAAGTTTTCAAGCACAAATTAATTTTAAATACACCACCTCTATGCAGAGCAAACTGAATCAATTTCACATTGTCCGCTACTGTACGACCTCCACCAAACACAAACGAAAATTAACTTGACGAATAAAAGAAATCGAAGCGCAAGCAGATGCGGCGGACATTGCTACCTCTGTCGGTGCGACCGTGCACTAAACCAGTTTTTTCATCCCTTTTTCTTAAATTTGCCTGCAGTTACAAATGCCTGTGAAGTATTTAATATACCTTCTTATTACGAAATTACGTGCAAAAGAACTTAAATTTATTCATTTTAGACAATTTTCTAATATTTAACTCAATATGTCACTGTAGCGATACCATTAATATCAACACTGTACCATAAATCGCAGTTGCACCAACAAAGATATACCACACCAAATGCCTAGAAGTTCCGTACGAAAATGTCGTCTCGAAGTTAACGAACAATTTTTGATTTCGTTAATTCTTGCATTACTATTGGAATTCCATGTCAATGAAAGAGACACAACTATCGATATATTTTCAATAGACAAGTGAACGAAAACCAAGAATTGCAAAATGGCCGTCCTGCCGCGTTCGTTGATTTTTCAAGAGCGCAATTTCTAATCATACCGTATACTAAGTTTTATTGCAAAGAATACCTTTATTACCTTCTATTTCAACATTTATACACTCTCAATATACAAAAGCTGCTATAATCCACGAAATGCAAAAGATATGTTGCACTGCAACAGTACAAAAGCACCACAAATTTTTAGTATACGGCTTGTCTCAGGCAAGAAACACGTTGTTTCAATAATGCTGCTTTTTCAATACTGAACGACTGAACGGCAGCGTCGTAGATGCGAAGCAGCAGAGTACCAGCATTGACGCTGACAGAACAAAGTTACCATACAAAATGTTTTTCTCGGAAGCTTAACCTTTAAAAAATAGGACCAAATACTTCAAGAGTTAAAGGCCGCGAGTACAAATAAAATCGAACCATAGTTTTAAAATTTATGTAATTTGCAAAATCGAGAGAGAAAAAATTAATTTGAAAGTGGTGAATTTCCGCAGGAATTCGGAAACAGGAAATCAGGATCCGTATTAGGTGTTACTAGAGAGGATAGATAGAATAAGAGACGTCATTTCATACTTTTTGCGAAATTCATTTGTAATGTCCAATTTGAGGGATAATTTTAAATTGCTTCTACACATTTTCATGAGGTATTTTTGATTGTTTTAAAGGATCGTTTTAATTAAGCAATTCATCCTCTTTCCAACAATCACAATATATATTAATGTAAACTTCTTAAAACTGTGTAGAAGGCAATTTTCTAATAACCGCCAATCAGATACATTACAAATAAAAATTGAAATGACTCCTCTTATTCTATCTATCCTCTCTGGTGTTACGATCCGTGATCGAAACTAATTTTTTAAAACACAATAGCTCTGAAATGGTGGATCGGAAGTAGCTATAAATAGTACCCGTTATATCCATAACATATTTAAATTTTTAGAAATAGTCTGATACTTGAATAGTTATCACCCAAGTGAAAATGGTTTTGTCACTGATCATAACACGTACGACATTAGTCAGTTCATATTTTAGTAAAATTTTCAGGTTTCTGCTTGCTTATTGTTGACGTAAAAATTCGCAATCTCTCATTGGGGGAGAGTTCGCAAAATTTTACAGAAAATCGGCTGCTGGATAACTCTTGCTCAGTTTTAACACGAACACAGCTTTTGGCTGCAACAAAAAAAAAAAACGAGCCAGTATGTATTTCGTCAGGTCTTTTGGACATTAGAATTCTTTGCTGACAAATGAAAGTTTTCCACTGACATCGCAATAAAGTGTAAAGACGTATTAGGCAAGGTGCACACGAGGCAGTGCCTCATAGACGCGTATTAAACGCTGCAGGCGAAATCTGTACGCTTTGACGTCGAACACATGTACTTGAATGGAGAGCTGCACACGAGGCGTAAGCTGTATGAAAGCGACAAAGCATGAAAGCTTCATGTAGGCAAGCGTACAGCAATGTTGGTCGCTGAGCGTACGTACGCTTGAAAAAAAGGAAGAACACGATGTTTGTTTACGTTTTTTTGTATGCAAATTTGTGTAATTACTTAGAAAATGTTATTTTAGTTAATAAAAGTGCGTGAATGGTATATTACCAAAGCGAAAGAGTATTGAACACCAAAAAAGCTTGGTTTGACATTGCTGAAGGGATTAAAAGGCTAAACTGTGTTGGAAACTAGAAATCACTTTTTTCTCTAGTCCGCGGTGGTGTAGAGTTGCCTTTCCTAATTTCCTTTGGTTTCGGGGACGGATATACCTGAAGAAATTTAATTTATTTTTTTCAATAATTGTTTACTTTTTGTAGCGACGCTCGAAAGTAGCTTCGTGTGCAGATTTTGAGGCATAGAGAAATCGTAGCTACATGTCATATCTTGTACGCGTCTATGAAGCTACGCCTCAAGTGCATCTTGCCTTATTTTAATTTATTTTTGTGCATTTCGTGGATTAATTTCGAAGGAAGTGGCAACCATGCGCTATTGTTAAAAAAATCGTAGTCTGCAGCAGAGCACGTCTGCTGCGTCGATTCTGTGTTGCAAACTCTACGACGTTGAAGCTACAATTGAGTAGCGCCATTCTTGAACACATTAGACCTTTTCAGAAAAAAACGTTTTATATGTTTATATGCAGAATGCAGAATTCAACTATAATTTTTATTTTAAAAATATGTACATACGTATAACAGAAAATCTGAAAAGAATTGAACATTCCGGCTGACATTATAGCTATTACCATGATGAAATTAATATAAATATAAAATTAATCCCGTTGAGGTTTTCCCTTATTCTGACAAGTTCGGCATGCATAATTTAGGGGGTTGTCTATCATACAGAACTGGCTTTGAGTTCTACTACGATCGTAGTAGATTTTACTATACGTTTAGAAATATTATACATACATAACTATATAAGCTGTTACTAGAATTGTTCAGCCAAAAAGAGTAATGTAACTTTGTATTCTCTAACAGAATATAGACACAATTTTGAAGAAAACTAATTTATTTGAAGAATTTGTACGAAAAATTAAGCAATTTAAATTTATTACTTTTAAAATACACTTAAATACTGGCATTTAGAGCTGCCGAAAAAGTGAGGGTTTTTTAACTTAATAGAAGCAAATTAGACACCTGGGGCGACCACAAGTTCCTCTTGGAATAAGGAGAAAGAAGATGCATTATGGTCACATTAAATCTTTCCCCGAGATGGTGGAGCTAGTACCTTAATGGTGCTTGTTACCGAAACGTACGGGATCTATATTCGGCAAAGGACCATCAACATCAAAAACAAGTAGGTCCCGCCAATTTGTAGGAAAAATTAAAAAGGAGCACGACGCAATTTGGAAGAGAAGTTCGGCCTAAAATCTCTTACATTTATTTATTTTTCATTTTATGGCAATTCTTTACTGTAGCTCACAACTGCTAAAACTCGTCCAAAATGGCTCTTTTGACAAATTTTTTTACGTCTTGAAGATAATTAGCAAGTAATCAGCACCGAAAAAATTTTATTTACAGTGCTGGGTAAAAACTACTAAATTTAAAGCGTTTTCGGCAAGCGTGATACACCAATAGAAAATTTTAGCCAAGGGTTTCATATTTCAGAAGAAATTTAGTTCTCCAATGCATCTCAAATTTGCTTTGAATAAGGCCCGTTTTTTCAGTGCTGCTGCTTAGGCCCGGTTTTTCAGTACAAGTTCAAAGCAGTTTGTCAGTTAAACTACGCTTAAACTTATTCTGAAGTTTTTCAGTGAACTGAAGTTTAAGCTGAGCTTAAGCGGCCGAACTTACAGGGTTAAACTCTAGTTAACTTATCAGTTATTTTCGTTCGTTGGCAATAGCCATCATCCGGTGGCAAGGATCCTGAGCCAGATAAATGATTTTGCATGTAAATGCAACAACAACGATTTGAACCAGATAATTTTTTAATTACTTGTCTTTAGTTTGGCAACGCTGCTTTTAATAAACCTACTTTTTCATAGATGTCGCTGCTTAGACTTTCGCCGTATGAGTTAAATGAAAAACAGCGGCGACATCTGCTTAACACATTTCACGTGTGTGAAAATATCAGGACCTCTGCTTCTCAAGTCTCTCAATGATCCAGAGCATTCCCGTGAGAGTTGAGCGGGATACTGAGCTGTAAAACTCACTGGATGACGGTTAATGACGTCGAATATACCCAAAACGCATTTGGACTTAAGTACCACTACATCTCATGTTGACAACAAGGCAAAAGTTGTTTCGAAACAGAACTCAACTTGAGAATCATAACGTTCTAAGCAAAAAAGGAAATTTTTTATACAGAAAAAAATATTATTACTTAAGTTAAAAAAAGTTTAGTTCCCAACTTGTATTTATGTGTAGTTCTCTCACTGGACTCAAATGTAAGATTACAATGCAACTATATAACTTATTTTTAATTAATAGCGCTGCTTTGCTGCTATCAGCCAGGTGTTTATTTCTCACAATAGGCTTAGGTGGTACCACCTCGGGGGAAGATTTTTTTTCAACCCACCTCAACTCGATATCCAAATTAGGATATAAACTGGGGAAATGTATTCGATATGCATTTGAAAGCTGTACATTTCACAAAATCTCTCAAAGGTCGGAAAATAATTTAATAATGACGTTGGAGGTCAATTCGAGAACTATACATTTTACAAAATTTCGCAAAGCTTGGACAGTGATTGCAAAGAGGATAAATATAATAAGAGCAACCAATCTGCTACGAGTGGCGAGTAACATGCTGAAAATTAAAAAAATGGATGCCTAATGTTTTCCATGAGGGACATTTTCAATTGTCTCGCATTTATCCAAGTCGTGTAGGCACCTTATGCAAATGTGATTTTTGGAGAGATTTAATTAATTAAATACAGTCGGAAAATAAAAACAAATACCCCACTAAAAGGTATAGACATTTATGCACATGTCCACAAAAAAAACCTGCGATTACCCTAACGAAAACATTATGCAAAATAGCGAGTGACGTATCTTATTATATTTATCCTCTTTGGTGATTGGAGAATGAAGTTGGATAACAACTTGATAACTATTTGGTTTAAGAATAATTACAGCATGATTCTGGATATCAGCTCTGGAACTCAAAGGCTGGAGACATTTTTTTTCCATGTTTGTTGGGTAAACAAAATCCAGCTGTTGCCGTATCTACAAATTATCAAGATAACAAAAAAAAAAGTGTTGCCGTACAAAAAGGCTACCCCCAAACGCGGCTTTAAACTGTGATTGAAAAACTGCTCAGTAGTTTAACTGGAGTTTAAATTTGACTGGAGTTTAAGCAAACTTAGTTTAAGCTTAGCTTAACCAACTACTGAAAAACCGGGCCTTAGGCCGCTTAAGCTGAGCTGAGCGGAAAATTGTATGTTATCAAACAAAGTGGTAAGGCTAAACACCCTAATCAACTTTAACTGGAGTTTAAACTTGCACTGAAAAATCGGGCAAAAAGTGTTAATTGGGGAATATAAATCTCTAGTAACTATTTGCAGCTTTTCACATCACTAATTATAATAAGTTTATATTGTTGTTGCCAAGCAACTAAGCAGGTGAATAATTGTAAACAAAGGTGCAATGCTATTGAAAATCGAAAAATGGAAATGAAATTTAGTTTAAAGTACCAAATTTCATTGCATTGCGGTTATTAATGCAGTAGAATATCAGAGAATTGACCAAGATGCGTGGTGCTCTTAAATGGGTGCAAAAAATTGAATTGCCCAATGCAAAAGATGAACAAGCCAGGTGAGATTTACGCACATGTTATACCTACACTAATTAAATAAATTGCGCAATATGTCTTTCTTTTTAAATAAAAGTGTACATTCTGTGTGCTACCATCCAGAAGGCAAGCAACTGGTTGTAGCAGCCGGTGATCGGGTGCTCATTTATGATACAGAAGGCATTCTATTGAATACGTTGAAAGCGCATAAGGATATAGTTAATTGCGTGGCATACGCGCGCGATGGCAAAAAGTTTGCTAGTGGTGCTGTAGATAAAACTGTGATTGTGTGGTCCCCCCAGCTAGAGGGATTACTAAAATATTCGTGAGTATATATATATATATGAATCCTAACTTAAAATTTCTGGTAATAATTTACAATTGCTAATACGTGTCCAAAAATATCGGGAGGTGTCAAATGACGTGTATTGACCTCGGCTATTTCATTGAGTTGTAGTTGATGTGCAGAACATAGGAATATGTAAAATACAATGGTTTTGTTTCGTCCTTACTTTTTATCGAGATAACCTAACGCAAAAACGTGCCGAGCGTCAGGATTAACAGTTTTTTTTATAATTCAATTGTAGTTCAATTTTCGAAAACATAGTAAATAGAAATTATGTGGGCTTAAACAGATAACGTGAATGGCCCTACAAGTCGAAGCCAGATCGATCAAAAAGTATTCGTATCGCTACCGGAGTTGAGGGAGGGCCAGGTGGAGGAAGACTTGAACTGTCTTGGTGCTCCGAGCTGGTGTCAATTATTGCTAAACAGGAATAGCTGCTGTGACTTGACGGCGTCTGCAGTCTTGAGGTAGCCTGCTCCGCCTACCACACCGGAGGTCCTGGTTTCAAGTTCCGGGCAAGTAACATCGAAAATTTAGAATTTTTTTTTCAATTAGAAATACATTTTTTCAAAATTCAAAATTTAAAACGTTCTCAGTGAAAGTTGCCTTACGCGGCCGTTCCGCCCAGTTATAGGAAAAAAAAATTTAAAATAGCAAATATCTGCGGTGGTAAACCACGCAAAGTACTTTTTTTTAGGTCCAGAGAATGCCGGATTTATATTAATATCGACACGACACTCCCGAAAAATATTTGGTAGTATAATTAACGCTACTATGCCCACAATTACCACCTTCTACATAGTGCTAGCTTGACTGTTGTATTCTTGTGAGTTTGACATGACTTCTAGGTGATCATACCCCACTGTGTTTGAAGGAAGCATCTGTATCAGAAAAGTGACAGATAAGGTACGGGAAGCTGAGTCTTGATGTAAACGAGATAATGCAACACATTAAGTGGACTTCTTCCTGTGGGACCTAATATAACAAAAACTTTTACATTTACTCCATACATACAACCAAGTCCAAGCACAAGTAATACGTGTGGGTGTTTCTTTTTTCATTACAGGCACAACGATTCCGTCCAATGTATGTCATTTAATCCTGTAACACATCAATTGGCTTCTTGCTCAAATAGTGATTTTGCGTTCTGGTCTGCTGATCAGAAAGCTGTTCAAAAATATAAAATTTCAACACGAGTTAATTCATGTTGTTGGACAACTGATGGACAGTATTTGATACTTGGTTTAGCTAATGGCAGCGTTTCGATAAGGAGTAAGGTAAGTACTTGAATTTATAAGTATTAGGTCTATTTATATAAAAATAGATTAGCCACCAGAACTTGAGCTGTCCAATACATGGCAATTCAATCAGTATTGTTCTTCCTCTCTGGCTAAAGTTGCCTGGCCAAACACTTTGTTATTGTTACAAATTGCAAATTATCAATTAAACAAAATAGACAATATTTGGTCAGAGTATACTTTGCAAAGGGGCAGGATATAGTTTACTAAAAACTCACGACTTACCTTATACATATATATGTTCACTTTCGCTGCCCAGCTCGGCGAGGAAAAAGGCCGCTTCGATCGTCCTGGCGGTTCCAGTAGTAATGTGTTTAGTTTACAATGTTGTCCAATGACTAGTACTGATATAATTGGTGTAGCTGATTGGGGTCAAACGCTGTCATTTCATAGTCTTAGCGGTCAAATGATTGGCAAGGAACGAGCACTCGGTTTCGATCCACTTTGTTTGACTTTCTTTCCGAATGGAGAGTACTGCGTTGTAAGCGGCTGTACTGATTCGCTGCATTTTTTTACCAAAGAAGGGGTACGCTTGGGTACACTCGGCGAAGGTTTCAAATCCTGGATATGGTCAGTTGCCATACATCCTAATAGTCAGTCTTATACGATTGGATGCCAAAATGGTACACTCGCTTGTTTCAATATAATCTCAAGCACTGTACATGCATTGTATCGTGAACGCTATGCTTTTCGTGAAAATATGTGTGACGTCATAATCCAACATTTAATATCTGGACAAAAAGTACGAATCAAGTGCCGCGATTTAGTACAAAAGATTGCCATTTATAAGAATCGTTTGGCGGTGCAGCTACCTGAGCGAGTAGTTCTATATGAATTAAGTTCCGGTGAAGAACAACCGATGCATTATAAAGTAAAAGAAAAGATACAGAAGAAATTCGAGTGTAGTTTATTGGTAGTGTGTGCGCGTCATATAGTATTATGTCAGGAGAAACGTTTGCAGAGCTTAGATTTTAATGGCATCTTGCAACGTGATTGGATAATGGATTCATTTATACGATATATTAAGGTAAGCAAACATCAAAGCAAAATATAACTGGGGCAACGTGTTATCAATTTATCGGCTTAAAAATTATATGCCGCCAGTGTATATTGTTTTTGAAAACTGTGTAAAATATATTACCTCATAACCAGATAAGCTGATAACCAGGGTCTTGTAACACCTCAAACATTTAAGGATTGTGTAACGCAACTACTTCGTGTGGTTGCCAGCGCAATTTACAGCTTATCAAGCTCCCTACCGAAGGAAGAAGTTGAATGACCTAAAAGATTCAACGTGGCCATATCAAACCGTCCCCTAGATGGTTGGGCTTGTACCTTGATAGCCACCGCAGCGTAGCTTTTCTCAACCTCATGCATTTTTTTGCCAATTTCCAGGTATCTGGTGGCCCAGAGGGACGTGAAGGCCTACTAATTGGATTGAAAAGCGGTCAGGTATTATCTGCTGTGTTTTGTTGATTTATTATTTTTGTATATCGAAAAAAATGCAGGTCTTTCGTATCTTCTTGGACAATTCACTACCGCTGTTAATAACAAATGTCGTGTCAGCAGTACGTTGCTTGGATATAAATGCGAATCGGACCAAAATTGCCGTAGTAGACGACACAGGACGTCTGGTTGTACGCGATATTGTTACAGATACATTACTTTATCAGGTAAACATGAAATTGTAATGTCCAACATAACAAAGAACCATAACCATATTATTTGCTTATAGGACTCTGGTGTTAATTCTGTTACTTGGAATACACATTTGGACTCAATGCTATGCTATACACACACAAATGGTGGGCTGAGTATACGTGTTGGTAGTTTGCCACCACGTGGACCACAAAATATGCTAGGTGTAATAGTGGGTCTGTGTGGTGCGACAGCATTTTGTTTGCGCGGTAACGTTATGCATAATATACCGTTGGCGTTGGGTGCAACCATGTGGCAGTTTATTGAAGCGGGTCTTTTCGAGTATGATTATCATCTTGATAAAGAACGAACCGAACTTTATCTCTCTCTTCGGTTTTAAAATTTCCGTTCTACTTCGGCCACAAATCAAACTCTGTGAGAAAATGTGCAACGAATTTTTGAATGTGCCTTTTGTTGACGGATAATAATTAAAATGAGTCCATTAATCATAATAATTTTTGTAAAAACCGGAATAGGCCTGATAATGTTTCATTTCATAAAAGTTTTGTCGAATTATCTACTCCCAAAGATACTTCTGAGCTTATAAAGTCATGGATTGTTCTTCAATAGGGATTTTGAAAATAGTCCGTTGATCTTCAGAAAAAGTATTGGCGTTCATTCACTGCTACTAAAAGAAGAAGTTCGGTCATTATATTGCTTAAAAATAAAAACTTTAATATTTTTTTTCATTGTATTTACAGAGAGGCCTATCAAGTTGCCTGCTTAGGTGTAACAACTGCCGATTGGGAAGGTCTAGCACAATCCGCCTTAGAATCATTACACCTACATATCGCCCGCGCTGGATATGTAAAAGTACGATCTCTTTCATGGCTACAGCTTATCGATGAGTTAAGCGAAAAACAAAAACGTGGTGGCATACCAAAAGAAGTATTACAAGGTGATAGCTACGCATATGCTGGAAAATACAAAGAGGCAGCACGTCTATATCAGAAATGTAATCAGCCTATACGTGCATTAGAAATGTATACAGACTTACGCATGTTCGATTTAGCACAAGAATTTATTAAGGACGGCTCGGAGGAAGCCAAACGTGAATTGGTGAAAAAACGTGCTGAATGGGCGTATTCGGTTAAAGAGCCACGCGCTGCTGCAGAGTTATTATTATCAGCTGGCGAGCATCAAAGAGCTATTGATATTGTAGCAGAGCAGGGTTGGGCAGATATGTATGTATGAATAATGTATAAAATTATCAGAGCTTTTTGACGTTTTTAGAACGAAGTTGTTGTTGTTGTTGTTGTTGTTGTTGTAGCAGTGCTTCGTCCCATCCAATAGGTGTGACCGATCACAAATTGTCATCAATATCCTCTAACGGGAGTCCAAGGAGACTTGCTGTTTCAACAGGGGTAGACCATAATGAGAGGGGTGTTAGATGCGTTGGTTCCACATTACAATTAAAGAGATGGTTGGTGTCATGTGGGGACACATTGCAAGCAGGGCATACATTTTGTATGTCGGGTTGATTCTGGATAGGTATGAGTTTAACCTGTTACAGTATCCAGATCGAAGTTGAGCTAGAGTGACTCGCGTTTCCCTCTCCAAGTTTAGGGTATTGTTCTTTGAGTACAGGATTTAGCGGGCAATTCCTGACATAGAGGTCCGACGTGCCACCGTGGTGTGGTGGTAGCGTGCTCCGCCTACCACACCGTATGCCCTGGGTTCACACCCCGGGCAAAGTAACATCCAAATTTTAGAAATAAGGTTTTTCAATTAGAAGAAAATTTTTCTAAGCGGGGTCGCCCCTCAGCAGTGTTTGGCAAGCGCTCCGGGTGTATTTCTGCCATGAAAAGCTCTCAGTGAAAACTCACCTGCCTTGCAAATGCCGTTCGGAGTCGGCATAAAACATGTAGGTCCCGTCCGGCCAATTTGTAGGGAAAAGCAAGAGGAGCACGACGCAAATTGGAAGAGAAGCTCGGCCTTAGATCTCTTCAGAGGTTATCGCGCCTTACATTTATTTTTTTTTTTTAGAGGTCCGACGCCTGTTTATGGAGTTCACTGAGGACCTGCTTGTGTTTTTTGGCTTCACATACGGCTGTGTTCTCAGGTGCAGTATTTCCTCAAAACACTTAAGGAGATGCTCCTTAAGTCCCTGGGCGGTGTTGGCTCATCAATGAGATATCTGTTGGGATGCCCAGATTTCTAGGTATTCAACAGGAACTGTTTGGATAGCATTTCATTTCTCTCCCTGATGGGGAGTATTTTCGCCTCATTATGTAGATGGTGTTCTGTGGACATAAGAAGACAACCCGTGGCGGTTCTGATGGCAGTATTTTGGCACGCCTGTTGTTGTTGTGGTAGCAATGTTTCGCCCCACCTAAAAGCTGCGACCGATCACAAATTGTCATCAATATCCTCTAACGGGAGTCCAAGGAAACTTGCTGTTTCGACAGGGGTGGACCATAATGAAAGGGGTGTTAGAGGCGTTGGTTCAACATTACAATTAAAGAGATGGTTGGTTTCATGTGGGGACACATTGCAAGCGGGCATACATTTTGTATGTCGGGGTTGATTCTGGATATGTAAGAGTTTAACCTGTTACAGTATCCAGAACGAAGTTGAGCCAGAGTAACTGGCGTTTCCCTGGGGAGTATGCGTTCCTCTTCCGCAAGTTGTGGGCACTGTTCCCTGAGTACTGAATTCACCGGGCAATTCCTGGCATAAAGCTCCGACGCCTGTTTGTGGAGTTCACCAAGGACCTGTTTGTGGTTTTTTGCTTCATACGGCTGAGTTCTCAGGTGCCGTATTTCCTCAAAATGCTTACGGAGATGACTCCTTAAGTCCCAAGGCGGCGTTGGCTCATCAATCAGATGTCTGTTCGGATGCCCAGGTTTCTGGGTATTCAACAGGAACTGTTTGGTTAGCACCTCATTTCTCTCCCTGATGGGGAGTATTCTCGCCTCATTATGTAGATGGTGTTCTGGGGACATAAGAAGGCAGCCCGTGGCGGTTCTGAGCGCAGTATTTTGGCAGGCCTGTAGCTTATTCCAGTGGGTTATTTTTAGGCTTGGCGACCATATAGGGGACGCGTAGCATGCAATCGGCTGGCAATTGCTTTGTAAGTGGTAATGAGCGTTTCTTTGTCTTTTCCCCAAGTACTGCCAGCAAGGGATTTGAGGATTTTATTACGGCTCTGGACTTTCGGTACAATTGCGGCTGCATGCTCACCAAAATGTAGATCCTGATCAAACGTCACACCCAAGATTTTGGGGTGTAGGACTGTCGGTAGCGTAGTGCCATCGACGTGGATGTTCAAAATGGTCGACATTTGGGACGTCCATGTTGTAAATAAGGTCGCCGAGGATTTAGTCGGTGATGCCAGGTTGCGCGAGGCGAAAAACTGGAGAGATCAGGGAGGTAGCCGTTTATTCTGTTGCAAAGCTCATCGATCCCTGGGCCTGGGCCTGTGGCCATTATTGTGCAGTAATCGGCGTAGGAAAGGATAGTAGCTCCTTCTGGTGGCGGAGGTAGGTTAGATATGTAGAAGTTAAACAAAAGTGGGAATAGGACACCACCCTGTGGCACACCCTGTTTAATTCTTCTTGGTTTTGATGTTTCATTTCTTCTATTTGATCCGCTAACATCTCACTCCTACTGTCCACCCGTAAGTTTGAATGCCATAGATCGTGATGGGCATTGAAATCGCCTAAGATAATGCGATTGTTTCCAGTTAGTACGGCACTGAATCAGGGCGGTATCCACTGGGGCAATAGGTGACAGGAGGGATGTAGATGTTGATGATTTCTAGGTGTGCATCGCCCGACCGGACAGATAATCCTTGACGTTCTACGACACTGTCCCTGCGGTCGATGTCGGGATCAAATATATGATATTGCACAGTGAGGCCGCCTCCATTTCCGCTCTCGCGATCTTTTCTGTGAACATTATACCCAGAACAGGTCTGCAATGCAGATCTTGCTGTGAGTTTAGTCTCTTGAAACGCAGCAATGCGGATGTTGTGCCGCTTCATGAAGTCGACTATCTCCGTGATCTTCCCAGTTAATCCATTACAGTTTAACTGCAGAATTCTGAAGTGCATAAGGGGAGACGTCGTCACTCTGAGAGTAAGTGACGGGTAACTACGCCTGAGTTGTGGAAGGCCAGGATGCGACTGCTGTTGTGGCCCTGGGACTAGACGTCCTTGGGTAAGCATTGGGGTACCCGGTGTATTTGGGTATGCAGCCTGGCAACTTGGCGCAATGAACCCCGTCGGGGGGTTGCCGTCGCGGAGACCAGAACATCTAGGAAAGTGGCACCGTCCATGGCAGGAGCTGCATTGGGCGGATGTCGCAAACGTATATATTCTGTGCTGGCAAACGGTGCAAAGGGAGGTAGGGACTAAGAGTCTGTTTCCCTGACCTACACAATTGCTGCCGGAAAAGAGGGGGAGAGAAGACGGGAGCAGGAGCTGATGCTCGGCATTGCTCCCGACTGGGATTCAAGGGGTTGTGTAGCGCAACATATAGCTTCTCCAACCCAATTGTCAACCTCACCTTCGAGCGGCGAATCCCGTTTCACTAACAGACGAGGCTCTGGCGACCCCAAGCTCCTCATGGAACTTGGGGGTGGGGAGGGAGGGATGGCCTGAAGGTTCAATGTGGCCATATAAATCGTTCCCGAGATGGTCGGGCCAGCACCTTAATGGTACTGTTACCGGAGCGTATCGGATCTGTATCCGACAAAGGACCATCACATCGATAACACTCCCCAAAGCCTTCGGGGAGTAACCTAATCGCTACAACAACAACAACAACATTGCTCCCGACTCTACTACGGAGATCATAGGTATGAGTGGGAGCAGCCGTGTGAGTTTGTGGCGCCGTGGGGCGCGAGCAACAGGGGTTACTTGTTGTTTCTTGCTGAGCAGCGGAGCTGCTGGAAGGAAGCGGGAGCGCTAAGGCGCAGACTACGGGACGTCCTAGGGCGTGAACAGAAGGGAGCCACAAAAGATTTATAGAAGTTACGTGGACGTCTGGTTGATTTGAGGATTTTATTACGGCTCTGGACTTTCGGTACAATTGCGGCTGCATGCTCACCAAAATGTAGATCCTGATCAAACGTCACACCCAAGATTTTGGGGTGTAGGACTGTCGGTAGCGTAGTGCCATCGACGTGGATGTTCAAAATGGTCGACATTTGGGACGTCCATGTTGTAAATAAGGTCGCCGAGGATTTAGTCGGTGATGCCAGGTTGCGCGAGGCGAAAAACTGGAGAGATCAGGGAGGTAGCCGTTTATTCTGTTGCAAAGCTCATCGATCCCTGGGCCTGGGCCTGTGGCCATTATTGTGCAGTAATCGGCGTAGGAAAGGATAGTAGCTCCTTCTGGTGGCGGAGGTAGGTTAGATATGTAGAAGTTAAACAAAAGTGGGAATAGGACACCACCCTGTGGCACACCCTGTTTAATTCTTCTTGGTTTTGATGTTTCATTTCTTCTATTTGATCCGCTAACATCTCACTCCTACTGTCCACCCGTAAGTTTGAATGCCATAGATCGTGATGGGCATTGAAATCGCCTAAGATAATGCGATTGTTTCCAGTTAGTACGGCACTGAATCAGGGCGGTATCCACTGGGGCAATAGGTGACAGGAGGGATGTAGATGTTGATGATTTCTAGGTGTGCATCGCCCGACCGGACAGATAATCCTTGACGTTCTACGACACTGTCCCTGCGGTCGATGTCGGGATCAAATATATGATATTGCACAGTGAGGCCGCCTCCATTTCCGCTCTCGCGATCTTTTCTGTGAACATTATACCCAGAACAGGTCTGCAATGCAGATCTTGCTGTGAGTTTAGTCTCTTGAAACGCAGCAATGCGGATGTTGTGCCGCTTCATGAAGTCGACTATCTCCGTGATCTTCCCAGTTAATCCATTACAGTTTAACTGCAGAATTCTGAAGTGCATAAGGGGAGACGTCGTCACTCTGAGAGTAAGTGACGGGTAACTACGCCTGAGTTGTGGAAGGCCAGGATGCGACTGCTGTTGTGGCCCTGGGACTAGACGTCCTTGGGTAAGCATTGGGGTACCCGGTGTATTTGGGTATGCAGCCTGGCAACTTGGCGCAATGAACCCCGTCGGGGGGTTGCCGTCGCGGAGACCAGAACATCTAGGAAAGTGGCACCGTCCATGGCAGGAGCTGCATTGGGCGGATGTCGCAAACGTATATATTCTGTGCTGGCAAACGGTGCAAAGGGAGGTAGGGACTAAGAGTCTGTTTCCCTGACCTACACAATTGCTGCCGGAAAAGAGGGGGAGAGAAGACGGGAGCAGGAGCTGATGCTCGGCATTGCTCCCGACTGGGATTCAAGGGGTTGTGTAGCGCAACATATAGCTTCTCCAACCCAATTGTCAACCTCACCTTCGAGCGGCGAATCCCGTTTCACTAACAGACGAGGCTCTGGCGACCCCAAGCTCCTCATGGAACTTGGGGGTGGGCAGGGAGGGATGGCCTGAAGGTTCAATGTGGCCATATAAATCGTTCCCGAGATGGTCGGGCCAGCACCTTAATGGTACTGTTACCGGAGCGTATCGGATCTGTATCCGACAAAGGACCATCACATCGATAACACTCCCCAAAGCCTTCGGGGAGTAACCTAATCGCTACAACAACAACAACAACATTGCTCCCGACTCTACTACGGAGATCATAGGTATGAGTGGGAGCAGCCGTGTGAGTTTGTGGCGCCGTGGGGCGCGAGCAACAGGGGTTACTTGTTGTTTCTTGCTGAGCAGCGGAGCTGCTGGAAGGAAGCGGGAGCGCTAAGGCGCAGACTACGGGACGTCCTAGGGCGTGAACAGAAGGGAGCCACAAAAGATTTATAGAAGTTACGTGGACGTCTGGTTTTGGGGTCTAGCCCAGAACAACCTGTCCGATGCAATCATCCCTTACACGACACAAACTGACAAGAGTATGACCGTCCTAAAAAGATTCTTTTCCGGCAGATGCAGCAAAACCATTTCTCAGGACCGATCTCAGGAGACGGACCCGGATTGGGTTCGATACCTCCCCGGAGCAAGAGAATATGGAGCAGTCCCGCTGCTGGGAGGATGACAATTTGTGGGAGGGCGCAACAAATTAAATGAGGTTACACTGAAATGGCAGTCCTTGGTCGGGAAAAATCCCGAGTCGTTCCGGTACATAGAACCGACGGCATTGGGAAGCCTGTAGTTTCTTGCAGTGAGTAGTCCTTTATATTGTTACAAAGCTCATCGATCTGTGGGCCTGGGCCTGTGGCCAGTATTGTGCAGTCATCGGCGTAGGAAACGATAGTAACTCATTCTGGTGGCGAAGGTAGCTTTGATATGTAGAAGTTAAACAAAAGTAGCGATAGGACACCACCCTCCCGGCATCGTAGCTATAGTCATATTGTCTCTACCAGCGAACAGAAGCACTTTTCAAAATCTCATTAACGACTTACACCCTTCGCTATTTGCATGAAAAACTAGCATTAATATTTGTGTCAAAAATAATACATTTCGTTTGTTTGCGGAAAACTAGATGTGTTACGTCCTCGACGCGGTCTTCCAAGCAAATAAGAAATGTGTTATTATTCCATGTGAACGACCATGTAAAGTATACAAATTTTTATCTCGGTGTGTTTAGAACCAAAGAGAAAAGGCATCACCTGACAAGGGTTCTAGGCTGGAAGAAACATTTTCAGTTTTAAAACTCCTTTTGACTGATTAGATCATAATTTTGAATGGCTTCAACAAGTGCATGAATTTTCTCGAAACGGTGTATAGAATATATTCGCAGTGGCTTAATAACAAAACAATAATTTTGAGCAATAAACCTACAAAGCGATATAGGCCTAGGACCCCTCCAATTAATTACAAATTCAATACTTTGCATGACAGAAATACACTCCGCGTTTGCCTGCTGAGACGCGAATCCGCTTAGGAAACTTTTTCTAAAGTATTTTTGTGTCGCTTTTCCCGAGACTTGAACCATTGACCTTTGATGTGGTACGCCACAATACCTCTGCACCGCGGCGATCAAAGATAATTAGAAAATAAAAAAAATAGAATCCACGTAATAGGCGGAACGAACCGGATCCATATACGACCAAAGACTGTCACCCCGCAGCACTCATTGGAAGTCTTTTTGTGGTATCTTTGCCGCTCCAAAAGCAACATAAACTATTAATTTTTATTAATATATCCTTTTTTTCAGTTTATACGATATTGGACGTCGACTAAGTTTGAGCGAAAAGAAACCCTTAGAGTCAGTGGCATTCAATTTGAAACGTTTAAAAGCATTACCTTTAGCAGCTGAAATATTTAGAAAACTAGGCGATGAAGCACAAGTCATCCAGTTACATGTTGAAGCATGCGATTGGGCTGAAGCATTTAGATTAGCAGAAAATATGCCAGAAATGTTGCCGACCGTTAATTATAAACATGCACAGTGGCTTGCAGAATCAGATAAATTTATTGAGGCACATGAAGGTTAGAGCACAGCAAAACATTGATAATATTAACATAACTAACTGAATCAATTATTTAATAAATTTATACATTTAGCATATTTGAAAGCTGGTCGCATGAAAGATGCAAATCGCTTGCTCAAACAACTTAGCACATCGGCTATTGAAGAAGAACGTTTTTTAGATGCTAGCTATTTTTATTGGCTTTTAACTAAACAATATTTAGATATTTACTATAAAAACGAGTAAGTACTAAATATGACATTTTTTATTTAAGATTATAAATTAAAAAAAAAATTTGTTTACAGCGACCAATCACCCACAGACTATCATTTGAAAGAGTACAATAAACATTTGCGTATTGCCAAAGTTTATTATGCATATAGCATAATATTTAACTATATGAAGGAACCATTCACCACATATTCGCCAGTTAGTTTGTTTAATGTCAGTCGTTTCATTTTAAACGAAGTTGAATATAAAGGGACTCCGAAGGGCGTTAGTTTATTGTAAGTAAAATATTTTCTAATGCAAGCAAAGTAATTTTTTTTAAGCAATTGAAGTGAACCTTTTTCAGTATGCATATTGAGTGTAATTCAACAACAATGACACGTTAGCAAAACTTTATGCCGAAGACCGTACCAATTTAGAGTTTTTTATTCTATTTAATTGTCTATTAATTTTTATTTTTTCTTAGTTTGTCGCTTTCATATTTTATGTTTATCCGCAAGTTTCAGTACATAAATGAGATATCATGCAATTTTTACTTCCTTTATATTAGGTCGGTTGAATGTTTGTTCGCTTTTCATACAAATCTTGCAATCGATTTTTAAGTAACTTCTCTTTATTTATTTATTTATTTATTTATTTTATTTATTTATTATTACGGTCTTTAAGACCTAGTTTAGGTTAAAATAAGAAATTGAACATAACTACTCATGTCACATTTAGTGACGTACAATATAAAAACAATTTTTCTTTGAACTTACTAATATTTTCACAGTCTTTCAAATCAGAAGGTAACTCATTATACATTTTATACCCTAAATATTCAAGAGACCTTTTGGCGAACTCAGTTCTTATTCTAGGCAGTCTTATATTATTGCAATTTCTTGTTCCATAATTGTGGATTTCATGATTATAATGTATTTTACTACTCAGGTAATTCGGTAACATTCCTAACCTAAGTTGGTGTATAAATTTCAATGTGAAATAACTAACTGAATGTTTAATACTAAGCCAGTTTAATCTATTGAGCATTACAATTTTTGGCGTTCTTGGAGGACATTTTAAAATAAATCGCATTGCCTTGTTTTGCTGTATTTGAAGTTTCTTAATATATATATCATTACTTAATAGCAGAATAGTAGGACAATAAATAAAGTGTGGTTCAATAATTGAACGATATACCAATATTTTATGACTTTGACTGATATGTTTACATGTTCTATACATGAAGCCTATTTTCTGTGCAATTTTCCTTTCCAGATAAGTTACATGCTCTCCAAAATTTAGATTATCATCAATCAAAACTCCTAAATACTTAATTTTGTCTACTCTTTAGATTTCCATGTTTTTTACCTTCAGCGTAATATTATTTAAACTATTGTTACTTATGATATTGGTGTTTTTACAAAATATCATGAACTTAGTTTTTTCGACATTTAATTTCAGTTTTCTAAGGCATAACCATTTGTATAGCGAGTCCAGGTCTTCTTGTACTTTCAGCATGGCACATTCTGCATATTTTTCACTTATGATAAGCAATGCATCATCCGCAAATAGACGTATTTTACAATATTTTAAGCATCTTTTGATATCATTGATATACAATGTAAACAATATTGGCGCCAAGACCGAGCCTTGTGGTAAACCAATGTTAACATCCACCACTGATGAAACCTCCTTTCCAATTATCGTTCTCTGTTTTCTGTCACCCAAATAACTCCGGAACCATTCCAAAGCCTTTCCTCTTATACCAATTTTAAACATAACGTCCAATAGCTCAGATCTATCGACAGTTTCAAAAGCCCGTTTTAAATCCAAGAAGACAGACACCGTAAATTTTTTGTCCGCCATGTCTTCTTTCCAATCTGCAATTACCATATTCAACGCTGTTTCACAAGAATAGCTCTTCCTGAATCCCGATTGTTCTGGGATAATCACATTGTGCTTCTCTAAGTATGCCACAAGTTGATCCTTCACCACTGTCTCCATAATTTTTTCATCTGTAGGTAACGTGTTAATTGGACGTAGTTCCTCAGGTTTCATTGTATTTTTTACTTTTTCAACAGGTATTATTGTTGAAATTTTCCAGTAACTAGGTACAATACCGCTGTTTAAGGATTCGTTAATTATGTCTTTGTAGAAATTAGCAGTATATGTCATGGCATCTTTAACGACACCCTCCGATAAAAGCTTGTCGCCGCCATATTTGTTTTTAAGTGATTTTGTGATAATAATAATATCGTCCACTAAAATGTCAGTAAATTTAAATGTTTCAAATGGATTACTATGATTTGCGCTTATTTCATCCCCATTTACAATTTCTTCGATGCTATCATTAATTTCAACAATACTTTGTATAAAAAAGTTATTTAGGGCATTAGCTATATCATATTCATTTTCCAGGCATTCACCGTTAATTACAATTTTAGTGATATGTTTTTTAACATCATTAAGCTCGACGAGGTCTTTTAGACACTTCCACATACGTTTCATATCGCCATTGTTATGATTTACTCTATCTTCCATGTATTTCTTTTTTTTATAAATTATGGTTCTTTTATATATTTTCTTAATGACGTTATATTCGTCTTAAAATCCAGTATTTCGAGCAGTTTTATAAGATTCTATTTTTCTTTTATGCAGGTTTGTTAATTCTCGGTCGTACCACTTATTTCTTATCTGTATTTGGGTCCTCTTTATATAAGTCAGTGCTTGCATAGCCACAGTTACAACTTCGTTTAGGGCTTTAGTTTTAGTTTCTATCCCGGAAATTGACATAAAGCTGAAATCGCATGTTCGTAGCAAAGTTAAAAGATTTTCAGCACTATAGTACTCCCAACATGTAACAGTAGCATACCTTCTCATTTTACAAAGCTTTGTTGTTGGCACTTCGAAGTGGATTGTCTCATGGTCAGAAATGCGATGTTCACTGCTTTAACTTTATCATTGTTACTGAATAGCAAATCAATTCTTGTAGACGAGTAGTCTGTTATCCTTGTGTCGAAGTTTATCCTTTGTATCATTGCCATTTGTGCAAATAAACTTGTTAGCTGGTTTGAGTATGTTGACGATACATTTACATTGATATTAAAATCACCAATTATTAAATTATTATCCGCCTCCTTGAGATGTTCAGTGATGATTTCATTTAGATAAGTAATAAAGGTGGAGTCACTGCTACTTGGTGAGTGATATAGTACACCGATTTTCCATTTTAACGCGCATTTGTTTATTTTTACAATAATGCACCACACATTCATGTTGATAGCTTTATTACAAACTATGCTAAATTGTATATTTTCATTCACATACATGACAACACCGCCAGTGTGCCTACTTTGAGAGTCGCAACGAATGCATTTGTATGTCGGAATACTAAGTTCAGAATCCAAGATATGTTCTGTTGTACACGTTTCCGTACATAACACAATACTTGGTCTTCTTATTTCAATAAGACGTTCCAGCTCGATTTTATTCGCTATGATACTACTAATATTAAGATAAATGCATTCCAAGTTGTATATATTGCTATCTCGATTTAAATAATATTTTGACTTTTGCGCTGCTGTAAGGGTTTTCTTTGGTTGCTAATAAACAACTTTCCTTTTCCTTGCATCTAGCTTTTGTTGGTATACGGGACAAGTTCTATCCAGAGTATCATGGTTTTCGTCAAGTCCTAGATTCAGCTCCTTGTTTGCTCGTATGCAGTTAATGCACTTGTTTACTGCATCCTTTATGCATTGCGTATGTTTATGCTCACCCAAGCATTTTGTGCATACTTCCTTTTCCTTGCAGTCAGCCGCTTTGTGATTGAAGCCTTTGCATTTAAAACAACACAATACCTGCACTGCATCATATACTCGGCAACGTTCCCAACCTACATTAAGCCTCTCTCCAGCTAGTACATTTGTGAACGCTTCAACATTCATTTCTATCACAGCATTATAATAGTTTTTCGCGTTCTTTTTCACTTCATATTGCTTAACAATTTTGATGTCCGTTTCACTTAAACAAATGTTTTGTCGTTTAATTCTTTGCACCAGTTCCTCGTCGCTATATTTAAAATTTATACCAGTCACCATGACTGCTGGTTTCACTTTTTTGGGAATCTTAACCTCATAGTTATTTCCCAGATTGTTCTCAATGGCTTTTTTTATTTTGTCACGCTCAGCTACAAACATGAAACCTCAGAGACAGGTTGAGACACCGTGACAAAGGAACAAAAGGAGAAACAATTCCGTTAGGTAGCGCACGGATCGAAAAAATTAGATAATAATTTAGAAATTTGAAACCGGGTTTAAAGTAACTTCTCGATGAGCTAGAGGCTAAAAAGTTAGAGCTTAGTTCAGAGGTCGATGACAGCCGATGACACAATACAAAAAGTTTCGCTAAAGCGGGGTCGCCCCTTGGCAGTGTTATCTCTTCGGAGGTTATCGCGCCTTACATTTATTTATTTTTTATTTTTTAAGAGAAGGCGAGAGCTGCACATGATCAACCAAAGTGTCGAAGATCATATAACTCACAAAGTTACTCTTATCATTGAAAAGACTGAACACTGCCTTCTGGCGTGATATGCTTTCAAACAAGGCTTAGTTAGTGGTAGCAGATGTAGGAATTGTGGGTTGGGAGGAAACGGTCGAGCACGCCATGCTAAAACTCCAGCTATTAGGCGGGATCAGAGTGAGGTATTCACAGACCGGACAGTTCAACCTAACCTAACCGTCTTATAACCTTGCAGGTATGAATTTTTGACTCTATATGTAAGTAGGTTCCATCCAAAATATTCGAAGAAAAAGCTTTAATTTTGTTGTACATACGACCCCCTCACAAACTTCATATTTAATAATATTTACTTTTAATAGCGCGGTTCTGTTCACATTAGCCAAACAAGCGAAACTCTTAAAAGCTAATAAATTATGTTTGGTTGTAAATAAGCGCTTGCAATCGCTAAAACCACCAGCTGGTGTACAGGAACAAATCGATGTAAGTAGATTTTCGTAAAACACAAATTTTCCATTAAATTCATGTGCCCTTTTTTAGATAAATTACCTGAATAGTAAAGCATGCAAAAGCGGTTTCAATGATCCAGAAGAGCTATTGCCTCTATGTTATAAATGTTCAAATTACAGTCAACACTTGAATGGCAACAATTGTCCGACCTGCAAACAGGATTACATCTTTTCATTTATCTCATTTGGTAAGCAAATTTTTCATGACAACTAGCAAGTATACTGATGTTACTTTCTCCGCGCCGTAAATCAATGTATCGGTAGCGAGCATATCATTGTCAAGCTCATCACTCTTTCTCGAAGTATCTTTATGATTACAATTACAATTTTCCTTCCAATATACATATATATTAATAGTTTATCACTTATTTTCAAATAACTAAGGCAAAATGTTTGCAAATCTAAAGTGAACATAACAATGAAATTCTAACGAAGAATGAATCCCCCAGCGGGTTAGGGGGTCAGAATATGGCCTGAAGGTTTAATGTGGCCACATAAATCGTTCCCGAGATGGTCGGGCTAGGACCTTAATGGTGCTATGGCACCGGAGCGTACCGGATTTGTATCCGGCAAAGGACCATCACATCGATAACACTCCCCAAAGCCTTCGGGGAGCAACCTTATCGCTACAACAACAACAACAACAACAGGGGGTCAGAATATACCCGCGGTAGATATGCCTGTCGTAAGAGGCGACTAAAGTACAAGATTCAATGGGCTGTGTAGCGCAACTCTTTCCGGTTGCCAGCGCAACATATAGCTTATCCAATTGCCAACCTCACCTATCCGTGGCGAATCCTGTGTCACTAACAGACGAGGCTCTGGCGAGCCCAAGCTCCTCATGCAACTTGGGGGTGGGGAGGGAGGGATGGGCTGAAGGTTTAATGTGGCTATATAAATCGTTCCCGAGATGGTCGGGCTAGCACGTTAATGGTGCTGTGTTACCGGAGCGTACCGGATCTGTATCCGGCAAAGGACCATCACATCGATAACACTCCCCAAAGCTTTCGGGGATCAACCTTATCGCTACAACAACAACAACCGCAGAATGAAAACTAATTTCGAGGTTTTATGTTTATGAGTCTGCTTTTTATTTCTGAGTCGTAAATATTGCCCCACTAAAACGCAGTTTCGCAGTATAATCGACATGTACTTTTACAAACCTTTAAACACTTTTTTTCTATAGGTTACGAAATAAACCTTTAATTTCTATTTTAGAGATATTGCCTTTGGTGCAATTCCACCCAGAGGTTGATATAAATGATACAGAAGCCGAACGATTACTACTCGCACCACCAAAACCTGCCCAGGAAGGTGATCCCTTTAATGAGGTTGGTATGAATTTATGGATTTATGCTTACCATTACTTAAACTGAATTGGTGCTTAATTAATAAACCAGGATGTTGCCAGCGCTTTACCATTGAGTCTTGACCGGAATGGCTTACGAGCAATTGACCCCAGTCACATTTTAATTGTTAAAAGACGTGAAAATAATTTAAAAAACATATACTATCGTAATATTTTACCAGATTTACAAGTTACATTTTGTCCTGAATGTTTATTGGTAATAATTTGTATAAAATTAAATTCCGAACTTGTTTAATTGATTTTAATTTGTTTTGCTTTCAGGTATTTTACTCAGAGGATTATGAGTTGCAAGTTTTACAAAAAGGCCACTGTCCGTTCTGTCGTACTCCATCAGAAAAATTATTCGATGAATATTTGTAGTTAGTTTAAAAAGAGCAAGAAACAAACTATTTTTAATAATGTGAACTGCTTTTTGAATTATTTATGTGAAAAAAGCTTTTATGTAGAACAAAATGTTACATCAGCAGTGCAATCAAAATGGTGCGGTTGTTGTTGTTGTTGTTGTAGCGATAAGGTTGCTCCCCGAAGGCTTTGGGGAGTGTTATCGATGTGATGGTCCTTTGCCGGATACAGATCCGGTACGCTCCGGTAACACAGCACCATTAAGGTGCTAGGGAACGATTTAAGTGGCCACATTAAACCTTCAGGCCATCCCTCCCTCCCCACCCACAAGTTCCATGAGAAGATTGGGGTCGCCAGAGCCTCGTCTGTTAGTGAAACCGAACTCGCCGCGGATAGTTCACAATTGGGTTTGGAGAAGCTATATATTGCGCTGGCAACCTCACGAATAACGCTACACAGCCCCTTGAATCTGGTATTTTAGTCGACTCTTACGACAGGCATACCTACCGCGGGTATATTCTGACCCCCTAACCCGCTGCGGGCCTCAAGTTTAGGGGCATGTATGCGTATCACATGTAAAACGCGACGTCGTAGGATACCAAACATTTCGCAGAGAGAATATGATTTAGTTTTAATTAATTTAGATGCTGATATCGTAGTCTACAGTGTGCAATACAGTCCATTTCAACGCAACCATCCAGCCGCAGCGACAAAACCTTAGAAAGTCGGGGCATAACTATCCGGTCAGCTGATGTTGATACTAGCATACCAAACATATATTACGACTTTCAGACGATAAATGACGATGCCCTCACTCGAATAGCAGGAAACTGTCACAGCTCGTCAGACTTTTCTCATCATCAACGCAGGCCTGATGTATGTATGTATTTATTTGAAACTGCTTTAAATGCGTTAGCATCTGACCACACTCCTTTCAATACGGCAATCAGCAAATTTCATCATGAAAAACGGAGACTACAACTTTCACAAATCAATATTTTATTGCTCTCCCCATTCGACTGATGTCCGACAAGGCGAGCGCGCGTTTATTTCAGCTTCTGCACGCTTTATTCCGGTAGCATTACCGAAATCATACATTTCCCAGTTGAACCTGCAAACCTAGCAATAAAACGTGACCTAGCGAGATAACTCGACCCCAAAAGAGTCCTAACGTAGATATTATGCGGTTGGTTAAAGAACACAACCGGTTGTCGGTAAATTTTGGCCAACCGTCAAATACTTGTCTAAGCCGACAAAATATAATAATAAAGTATGCATCGTTTTTGGCAATACAACTCTCATTCCTCAGTACAAGGCATGGCGTCGTGCAAGCAGACAGGCACATGAAAACAAACACTACGCGTCACCTATTACCATCACCCCACATAGGTTGAAGAAGCCATTAAAAAGGCCAAGGGGCAGGTATAGCCATGCCAATTCAGAAACACTCTGGCGATGAGGGAGTCAACTTCCTGTCGCAAGGATAGTTCCTCTACTAAATCCTCGAAAACCAGCTAACGAAGGAGAGTCATATCGACCGATATCACGTTTCTCGCCAGTAGCAAAGACATTGGAAACCTTCCTGCTCCCTCATTTCACAACAAAGCATTGCTAAAACACCCATCAATCAACGTGGCTGCTGCAAACTAAATATCACTATAACGGACTGAATCATGAAAAATACCCTCACATAACGGTGCTCGTGGGGGATTGAAGGGGTTGATAAGCGCAATACAAAGCTTTATAGCTGCCATTTCCTACGCCGCCGACTGCAAGATTAAGGCAAGAGGATCTGGCCCTCCAACAGACAAACTAGTTCCTAGAATAAAAAGCAACCTCGTACAACCACCGAACAAATTCACCGTTACACTGTTTACGACGTGGAAAGAACGGATAACGCAAATATTGGAAGTTAACATCGATGGTGTTACGCTACCGACCATCAGTTAACATTCGATAACACTCTCACCTTCAGGGATCGAGCCAGCGAAATTGTATTTTAAGCACAAAATATGTCTTGTTATGACCCCAGACGATTATCTTCATAGTGACATAAACCTGGACATCCTAGCAAACCCTAAGAAAACATCTCCGTAAGCACTATGGTGAGATCCCGCAACTACTTACGAAGCCGTTTGATCAAGACAAGAAATGCAAATGAGTGTGAAGAAAAACAATACAATATTAAATGAGTATAAATATGAGTTTGAAGAGGTGATGAAGAAAAGCCAAAATGAAATAAAGGCTTTATTGGAAGCTGTAGAGGGTCGATATACTCAAAGAGTAGCAACTATGGAAAGATCACAAAAGCTGTTTGAAAAAAAAAAAATTGGTGAGATAAAAAGCTTATATGAAATGATAGAAGTGAAAAATAAAACTGAAATAATCGGTAAAGACAATGAAAAGGTATGTAACGAAATAAAGAAAATTAGTAGTAATAATAAGGAAAAAGGGCTGTCATATGCAGAAGTAATGAAAAATAATAATAAAAAAGATGAAAACAAAAGCAAAGTTACTACAGTGCCTGAATTAAAGAAACGTACTCCTATTATTGTTAAACCGAAAGTAAAAGAATCGTGTGAAAAAACCAAGAAAGATTTAAACAATAAAATTAATCCTAAGGAACTAAAGATAACAGATATTAAAGCTGGTAATAATGGTATTATGGTGATCGATAGTGTTGATGAAAATGAAAGAGACAAAATAAAAGAAATAATGGACAAAGAAATTAGCAATGAATATGAGATAAAGATACCTCGTGAATATAAACCAAGACTATTTATAACAGGTATGCGATTTGAAAAGAATGGTGATGAATTAACTGAATGTCTACGAAAACAAAATAAATGCTTTGAACAGGGTGAAGTAAAAATTATTAAGCAATATAATGTTAAAGTTAGTCACAAAAATTATTATAATGCAATAGTTGAGGTGGATGTGGAAATATTCACTGAAGCGTTAAAATTAGATAAACTGAATATAGGATGGGAAAGGTGCAAAGTATACGATGGTGTTGATATAACAATGTGTTTTAAATGTAAAGGATACAACCATAAAGCTATTGAATGCAAAAATGAAGATGTTTGTAGCAAATGCTTGGGTAAACATAAACCCATGGAGTGCAAGGAACAACCAAAAAACATGTGCATAAATTGTATTAGAGCTAATGAGAAATTAAATCTAGGGATTGATACCAATCACCCTTGCAATAGCAGACATTGCCCTGTCTACTTAAAACACTTAAATGTAAAAAAGCAAAGGCTAGGATACTAGCAACTAACAATCAGGCCACTGGCTCACCTAGACCATGCTAATGTTATGCAACGTAGAGTAAGTACCAAAAACGATCCACAAAGGACATCAACAATGACTTTAAATGCATCTATTTAAACATAAATAGCCTAGTAGCTAACAAATCAGAGTTGGGAGTGTTGGCGGAAGTGCATAGACCAGGCATCATACTGTGCTCTGAAACTTGTACAACCAAAGATATTCTAGACAATGAATTAAAAATAGCAACCTATAAAATGATAAGATGTGATTCCCATAGCAGGCACACATGAGGTGTGTTAGTTTATGTACATAGTACAATTGATGTTAAAGTAATCTATAATGATAACATAAATGAAAACGTTTGGTGCATTGTAATAAAACTGAAGAAGGTTGATAAAAAGTAGCAGATTGGAGTTCTGTACCACTCGCCGAGCACTAGTGATGCAGCTTTTGTTGAATACCTAAATGAAATTCTAATTGATAAATATGAAAAAAGTAACCATAATATAGTAGCCGGTGATTTTAATATTAACATGAACTGCATTTCAACATATAGTACTAAATTAAATGAGTTTTTTGCTGTGATGGGGATGAGCCAAAAAATTAGAATTTAATACGCGAATCACAGATACAAGTGAATCGAAAATTGATCTATTATTTTCAAACTCGGATGAAATTATCTGTAATAATTTGCAGGAATACAAAATATCTGATCATGAAACTATAAAAATTTAATATTAAAACGTCCAAAGTATACAAGATGAGACTGACCAAGAAAATCATAGCATGGGACAAATATAATAGTGATATTTTAATAAGCGTCCTTAGATCATTTAACTTCAACTTTACTATAAACTTATCAATTGATGTAAAAGTCGAATTAATTAATAATATAATGATTCAGGCTATGGAAAGTTTAACCTACGAGAAAGAAGTGCATATCAAGTTAATGAATAAATGGTATGATAGAGAATTGGCACAAATGAATAAATATAAATACAATATGTACACGCGTGCGTTACAAACTGGAGAGTGGGATGAATATAAAAATATAAATAGGTCCTACAAAAAATTAGCCAAATTAAAAAAAATAAAGTATATGGAGAATAAAATCATTTTGAATGAATATAATGCTAAAGAAATGTGGAAATATCTCAAACAAACGGTCAACCAAACTAAAGATAACGAAGGGATAAAAAAGGTAAACTGTAACAGGTTAAACTCTTACCTATCCAGAATCAACCCCGACATACAAAATGTATGCCCCGCTTGCAATGTGTCCCCACATGACACCAACCATCTCTTCAATTGTAATGTGGAACCAACGCCTCTAACACCCCTTTCCTTATGGTCCACCCCTGTTGAAACGGCAAGTTTCCTTGGACTCCCGTTAGAGGATATTGATGACAATTTGTGATCGGTCGCGGCTATTAGGTGGGGCGAGCATTGCTACAACAACAACAACAACAAGGGATAAAAAAGGTGATACTGGATGGCATACTGGTTGAAAACGAAACCGATCTGGCGAATGGTCTAAATAAATGTTTTGTAAACAGTGTGATTGAAATCTAATATCTAATATATATTATAAATGGCAAAGTTTGGATGTGAAGATGTTTGGATGTTTGGATGTTTGGATGTTTGGATGTTTGGATGTTTGGATGTTTGTCCAGACGTTTGTCTTTGTGACTCAATAACGCAAGAACGGCTAGACCGATTTGGATGAAATTTTGCACACATATAGCCAATAGTCTAGAAGGATCTACTAGCTATATATTTTTCAAAAGGGGCGTGGTCCCCGCCCCCTAGGAACAGTTATAATTTAATTATTATATTTTTTCGTCTTTGCGACTGAATCACGCCAGAATGGCTACACGGATTTTGATGAAATTTGGGACACAGACGGTAGTCTACTAGCGAAATTTTTTTCGAACATTGAAAGAGGGGTGGGGGTCCCACGACCCTTCGAGAAATTATATTTCAGAATTTTTACACATTATAACTTTACCAATATCACAGACTCAAGGGGTCAAATAAGTCGAGGGCTTACAAAGTAAGCAGTGACACCCTCCGACCGCCCCCCTTTATCTCCCCCTCTGGTGTAAAATCCATAAATTGTTATAACTCAATCTAAATTTTCTCCTAAATCAATAGTTTTTGGTATCTGGTACATACAGAACGAGATCTAGACAATTTTGGAGGAACGATCAGTGGTCCTCTCCTCTACTCCCGCCATCCGCCCTCCATCAATTGTTTTTATTAGCACGCTTTTATTAGCTTTACCTGTATGTTTCTATCTAAATTTTTATTCGCTCCAATGCGCCTGCTGCCTTATTAACATGGTTTTATAATTAGCTTCACCTTATTTGTAATCCCGTAAGGGTCATATCGAGACCCTTCCGGGATCATTTCTGGATGGTTTTCGGGATCGGTCCGGGATTACGCCGGGGTAATTTCGGGACTTTTTCGGGACTATTTCGGGATCATTTTGGGACCCTTCCGGGATAATTTCTGTATAGTTTACGGGATCCGTCCGGGATCCCGTCGGGGTTATTTTGGAACATTTTCGGGACTATTCCGGAATCATTTCGGGACTATTTCGCGATCATTTGGGGACCCTTCCGGCATCATTTCTGGATGGTTTTCGGGATCCGTGCGGGATCTCGTCGTGGTCATATGGGGACTTTTTCGGGATCATTTGAGGGCTCTTCCGACATCATTTCTGGATGGTTTTCGGGATCCGTCCGGGATATCGTCGGGGTCATTTGTGGACTTTTTCGGGATCATTTGGGGGCTCTTCCGGCATCATTTCTGGATGGTTTTCGTGATCTGTCCGGGATCTCGTCGGGGTCATTTGGGGACATGGTTTTCGGGATCCGTCCGGGATCCCGTCGGGGTCATTTCGGGACTTTTTCGCGACTAATATGGGATCATTTGGGAACCCTTTCGGCATCATTTCTGGATGGTTTTCGGGATCCGTCCGGGATCCCGTCGGGGTCATTTCGGGACTTTTTCGCGGCTAATACGGGATCATTTGGGAACCCTTTCGGCATCATTTCTGGATGGTTTTCGGGATCCGTCCGGGATCCCATTAGGGTAATTTAGGGACTATTAGGGGATCATTTGGGAACCTTTCCGGCATCATTTCTGGATAATTTTCGGGATCCGTCCGGGATGCCGACGATGTCATTTCGGGACTATTTCGGGATCATTTGGGATACCTACCGGCATCATTTCTGGATGGTTTTTGGGATTCGTCCGGGATCCCGTCGTGGTCCTTTCGGGACTTTTTTTCGACTAATACGGGATCATTTGCGGACCCTTTCGGCATCATTTCTGGATAGTTGTCGGGATCCCGTCACGGTCATTTCGGGACTATTAGGGGATCATTTGAGGACCTTTCCGGCATAATTTCTGTATTGTTTTCGGAATCCTTTCGGGATCCCGTCAGGGTCATTTTGGGACTTTTTTGGGCTAATACGGGATCATTTGGGGATCCTCTAGGGGTCGTTTCGTGACTTTTTCTGTTTTATTTCGGGATCATTTGGGGACCCTTCCTGCTTAATTTCTTGATGGTTTGCCGGATCCATCAGGGTCATTTCGGGACCATTTTGGGATCATTTGGGGACCCTTCCGAGATCATTTCTGGATCCGTCCGGGATGCCGTAGGAGCCATTTCGGGATTTTTTGTTACTTTTCCGGGATAGTTTTTGGACCCTTCCGGGATCATTTCTGGATCTGTGCGGGATCCCATCTGGGTCATTTCCGGACTATTTCGGGATCATTTTAGGATCCTTCCGGAATCATTTCTGTATGGTTTTCGCGATCCGTCGTTGATTCCCTCGGAGCCATTTCGGAACCTTTTCTGGAGTATGTCGGGGTCATTTGGGGACTTTTTCGGGATCATTTGGGGCTCTTCCGGCATCATTTCTGGATGGTTTTCGGGATCCGTGCGGGATCTCGTCGGGGTCATTTGGGGACTTTTTCGGGATCATTTGGGGGCTCTTCCGGCATCATTTCTGGATGGTTTTCGGGATCCGTCCGGGATATCGTCGGGGTCATTTGGGGACTTTTTCGGGATCATTTGGGGGCTCTTCCGGCATCATTTCTGGATGGTTTTCGGGATCCGTCCGGGATCCCATCAGGGTAATTTCGGGACTATTAGGGGATCATTTGTGGACCTTTCCGGCATCATTTCTGGATAATTTACGGTATCCATCCGGTATGCCGACGAGGTCATTTCGGGATTATTTCGGGATCATTTGGGATACCTACCGGCATCATTTCTGGATGGTTTTTGGGATTCGTCCGGGATCCCGTCGGGGTCATTTCGGGACTTTTTCTCGACTAATACGGGATCATTTGCGGACCCTTTCGGCATAATTTCTGGATAGTTGTCGGGATCCGTTCGGGATCCCGTCACGGTCATTTCGGAACTATTAGGGGATCATTTGAGGACCTTTCCGGCATCATTTCTGGATAGTTTTTGGAATCCTTTCGGGATCCCGTCAGGGTCATTTCGGGGCTTTTTCGGGATCATTTAAGGATGGCTTTCAGGATTCGTCCGGGAACCCGTCAGGGTAATTTCTGAACTTTTCCGAAACTATTTCGGGATCATTTTGGGACCTTCCCAAGATCATTTCTGGATGGATTTCGGGATTTGTCCGGGATGCCCTCAGGGTCATTTTGGGACTATTAGGTGAACATTTGAGGACCGTTCCGGCATCACTTCTGGATGGTTTTCGGTATCCGTTCAGATTCCCGTCGGAATAATTGCGGGACTTTTTCGGGATCATTGGGGTCCCTTCCAAAATCATTTCTGGATGGTTTTTGGGATTCGTCCGGCATCCCGTCGGGGTCATTTCGGGACTTTTTCTCGACTAATACGGGATCATTTGCGGGCCCTTTCGGTATCATTTCTGGATAGTTGTCGGGATCCGTTCGGGATCCCGTCAGGGTCTTTTCGGAACTATTGGGAGATCATTTGAGGACCTTTCCGGCATCATTTCTGGTTAGTTTTCGGGATCCTTTCCGGGTCCCATCAGGGTCATTTCGGGACTTTTTCGGCATCATTTAAGATTGGTTTTCAGGATTCGTCCGGTATCCGTCAGGGTAATTTCTGGACTTTTCCCAGACTATTTCGGGATAATTTTGGGACCCTCCCAAGATCATTTCTGGATGGATTTCGGGATCTGTCCGGGATGCCGTCAGGGTCATTTTGGGACTATTAGGTGATCATTTGAGGACTTTTTCGGCATCACTTCTGGATGGTTTTCGGTATCCGCTCAGGATCCCGTCGGAATTATTGCGGGACTTTTTCGGGATCATTTGGTGTCCCTTCCGGCATCATTTCTGGCTGGTTTTTGAGATTCGTCCGGCATCCCGTCAGGTTCATTTCGGGACTTTTTCTCGACTAATACGGGATCATTTGCGGGCCCTTTCGGCATCATTTCTAGATAGTTGTCGGGATCCGTTCGGGATCCCGTCAGGGTCTTTTCGGAACTATTAGGTGTTCATTTGAGGACATTTCCGGCATCATTTCTGGATAGTTTTCGGGATCCTTTCGGGGTCCAGTCAGGGTCATTTCGGGACTTTTTCGGGATCATATAGAGATGGCTTTCAGGATTCGTCCGGGAACCCGTCAGGGTAATTTCTGAACTTTTCCGAGACTATTTCGGGATAATTTTGGGACCTTCCCAAGATCATTTCTGGATGGATTTTGGGATCAGTCCGGGATGCCGTCAGGGTCATTTTGGTATTAGGTGATCATTTGAGGACCTTTCCGGCATCACTTCTGGATGGTTATCGGTATCAGATCAGGATTCCCTCAGAATCATTGCGGGACTTTTTCGGGATCATTTGGGGTCCCTCCCAAGATCATTTCTTGATGGATTTCGGGATCTGTCCGGGATCCCGTCAGGGTCATTTAGGGGTGCGTTCGAGATCCCGTCAGGATCATTTCGGGACTTCTTCGGGAATATATCGGGATCATTTCTGGATGGTTTATGGGATCCGTCCATGACCCCTTAAGGGTCATTTCGGGACTATTAGGTGATCATTTGAGGACCTTAGCGGCATCACTTCTGGATGATTTTCGGTATCCGTTCGGGATCCCGTCGGAATCAATGCGGGAATTTTACGGAATCATTTGGGATTCCTTCCGGCATCATTTCTGGATGGTTTTCGGGATTTGTCCGGGATCCCGTTGGGTTATTTCGGGACCTTTTCGGGGCTAATACGGGATCATTTGGGGATCCTCTAGGGGTCGTTTCGTGACTTTTTCTGTATTATTTCGGGATCGTTTTGGGACCCTTTCGGCATAATTTCTTGATGGTTTGCCGGATCCATCAGGGTCATTTCGGGACCATTTTGGGATCATTTGGGGACCCTTCCGAGATCATTTCTGGATCCGTCCGGGATGCCGTAGGAGCCATTTCGGGATTTTTTGTTACTTTTCCGGGATAGTTTTTGCACCCTTCCGGGATCATTTCTGGATCTGTGCGGGATCCCATCTGGGTCAATTCCGGACTATTTCGGGATCATTTTGGAATCCTTCCGGAATCATTTCTGTATGGTTTTCGCGATCCATCGTGGATCCCCTCGGAGCCATTTCGGTACTTTTTCTGGAGTTAGTCGGGATAATTTAGGGACCCTTCCTGGATATTTTCTGGATGGTTTCTGAGATCCGTCCGGGAGCCCGTCAGGGTAATTTCGGAACTTTTTCGGGACTATTTCGGGATCAATTTGGTACCCTTCAGGCATCATTTCTGTGTGGTTATCTGGATAAGTCTAGAATCGTGTCGTTGTCATTTCGGGTTTTTTTGGGACTACTTCGGGAACTTTTGGAAACACTTCCGGGGCGTTTCTGGATGGTTTTCGGGATCCGTCCGCGATAGCGTCGGGGTCATTTCGTGGCTTTTTCTGGATAATTTCGTTATCATTTTGGGATCCTATCAGGTTATCAGCTCAAAAAGTTCTTTTTTTTACTCAATTACAAAAATAAAATGCATTAGACAGAAAAAAAAATTTTAAACAGATAACTTTATAAGCAGGCTAACGTGAATAGCCCACATATTTCATTTTCTCCTTGCGGACGGGGCCGCGGGTAAAGGCTAGTATATTATAAATTGGAAAGTTTGGATGTTAAGATGTTTGGATGTTTGGATGTTTGGATGTTTGTCCAGACGTTTGTCTTTGTGACTCAATAACGCAAGAACGGCTGGACAGATTTGGATGAAATTTTGCACACATATAGCCAATAGTCTAGAAGGATCTACTAGCTATATATTTTTCAAAAGGGGCGTGGTCTCCGCCCCCTAGGAACAGTTATAATTTAATTATTATATTTTTTCGTCTTTGCGACTGAATCACTCCAGAATGGCTACACGGATTTTGATGAAATTTGGGACACAGACAGTAGTCTACTAGCGAAATTTTTTTCGAACATGGAAAGAGGGGGTGGGGGTCCCACGACCCTTTCGAGAAATTACTTTTTAATAATTTTTACACATTATAACTTTGCGTATACTGGCCTTCACCAATATCACAGACTCAAGGGGTCAAATAAGTCGAGGGCTTACAAAGTAAGCAGTGAAACACTCCGCCGCCCCTCCCCCTTTATCACCCCCCTCTGGTGTAAAATCTATAAATTGTTATAACTCAATATAAATTTTCTCCTACTTCAATAGTTTTTGGTATCTAGCACATACAGATCGAGATCTAGACAATTTTGGAGGAACGATCAGTAGTCCTCTCCTTCTACACCCGCCATCCGCCCTCCATCAATTGTTTTTATTAGCACGCTTTTATTAGCTTTACCTGTATGTTTCTATGTAACTTTTCATTCGCTCCAATGCGCCTGCTGCCTTATTAACATGGTTTTATAATTAGCTTCACTTTATTTGTAATCCCGTAAGGGTCATATCGAGACCCTTCCGGGATCATTTCTGGATGGTTTTCGGGATCGGTCCGGGATTACGCCGGGGTAATTTCGGGACTTTTTCGGGACTCTTTCGGGATCATTTTGGGACCCTTCCGGGATCATTTCTGTATAGTTTACGGGATCCGTCCGGGATCCCGTCGGGGTTATTTTGGAACATTTTCGGGACTATTCCGGAATCATTTCGGGACTATTTCGCGATCATTTGGGGACCCTTCCGGCATCATATCTGGATGGTTTTCGGGATCCGTGCGGGATCTCGTCGGGGTCATATGGGGACTTTTTCGGGATCATTTGGGGGCTCTTCCGGCATCATTTCTGGATGGTTTTCGGGATCCGTCCGGGATATCGTCGGGGTCATTTGGGGACTTTTTCGGGATCATTTGGGGGCTCTTCCGGCATCATTTCTGGATGGTTTTCGGGATCCGTCCGGGATCTCGTCGGGGTCATTTGGGGACTTTTTCGGGATCATTTTGGGGCTCATCCGGCATCATTTCTGGATGGTTTTCGGGATCCGTCCGGGATCCCGTCGGGGTCATTTCGCGACTTTTTCGCGGCTAATACGGGATCATTTGGGAACGCTTTCGGCATCATTTCTGGATGGTTTTCGGGATCCGTCCGGGATCCCGTCGGGGTCATTTCGGGACTTTTTCGCGACTAATACGGGATCATTTGGGAACCCTTTCGGCATAATTTCTGGATGGTTTTCGGGATCCGTCCGGGATCCCATTAGGGTAATTTCGGGACTATTAGGGGATCATTTGGGAACCTTTCCGGCATCATTTCTGGATAATTTTCGGGATCCGTCCGGGATGCCGACGAGGTCATTTCGGGACTATTTCGGGATCATTTGGGATACCTACCGGCATCATTTCTGGATGGTTTTTGGGATTCGTCCGGGATCTCGTCGGGGTCATTTGGGGACTTTTCGGGATCATTTTGGGGCTCATCCGGCATCATTTCTGGATGGTTTTCGGGATCCGTCCGGGATCCCGTCGGGGTCATTTCGGGACTATTAGGGGATCATTTGTGGACCTTTCCGGCATCATTTCTGGATAATTTTCGGTATCCGTCCGGGATGCCGACGAGGTCATTTCGGGACTATTAGGGGATCATTTGAGGACCTTTCCGGCATCATTTCCGTATTGTTTTCGGAATCCTTTCGGGATCCCGTCAGGGTCATTTTGGGACTTTTTCGGGGCTAATACGGGATCATTTGGGGATCCTCTAGGGGTCGTTTCGTGACTTTTTCTGTTTTATTTCGGGATCATTTGGGGACCCTTCCGGCATAATTTCTTGATGGTTTGCCGGATCCATCAGGGTCATTTCGGGACCATTTTGGGATCATTTGGGGACCCTTCCGAGATCATTTCTGGATCCGTCCGGGATGCCGTAGGAGCCATTTCGGGATTTTTTGTTACTTTTCCGGGATAGTTTTTGGACCCTTCCGGGATCATTTCTGGATCTGTGCGGGATCCCATCTGGGTCATTTCCGGACTATTTCGGGATCATTTTGGGATCCTTCCGGAATCATTTCTGTATGGTTTTCGCGATCCGTCGTTGATTCCCTCGGAGCCATTTCGGAACCTTTTCTGGAGTATGTCGGGGTCATTTGGGGACTTTTTCGGGATCATTTGGGGCTCTTCCGGCATCATTTCTGGATGGTTTTCGGGATCCGTGCGGGATCTTGTCGGGGTCATTTGGGGACTTTTTCGGGATCATTTGGGGGCTCTTCCGGCATCATTTCTGGATGGTTTTCGGGATCCGTCCGGGATATCGTCGGGGTCATTTGGGGACTTTTTCGGGATCATTTGGGGGCTCTTCCGGCATCATTTCTGGATCGTTTTCGGGATCCGTCCGGGATCCCATCAGGGTAATTTCGGGACTATTAGGGGATCATTTGTGGACCTTTCCGGCATCATTTCTGGATAATTTTCGGTATCCGTCCGGGATGCCGACGAGGTCATTTCGGGATTATTTCGGGATCATTTGGGATACCTACCGGCATCATTTCTGGGTGGTTTTTGGGATTCGTCCGGGATCCCGTCGGGGTCATTTCGGGACTTTTTCTCGACTAATACGGGATCATTTGCGGACCCTTGCGGCATAATTTCTGGATAGTTGTCGGGATCCGTTCGGGATCCCGTTAGGGTCTTTTCGGAACTATTAGGTGATCATTTGAGGACATTTCCGGCATCATTTCTGGATAGTTTTTGGAATCCTTTCGGGATCCCGTCAGGGTAATTTCTGGACTTTTCCGTGACTATTTCGGGATCATTTTGGGACTTTCCCAAGATCATTTCTGGATGGATTTCGGGATTTGTCCGGGATGCCCTCAGGGTCATTTTGGGACTATTAGGTGAGCATTTCAGGACCGTTCCGGCATCACTTCTGGATGGTTTTCGGTATCCGTTCAGATTCCCGTCGGAATAATTGCGGGACTTTTTCGGGATCATTGGGGTCCCTTCCGACATCATTTCTGGATGGTTTTTGGGATTCGTCCGGCATCCCGTCGGGGTCATTTCGGGACTTTTTCTCGACTAATACGGGATCATTTGCGGGCCCTTTCGGTATCATTTCTGGATAGTTGTCGGGATCCGTTCGGGATCCCGTCAGGGTCTTTTCGGAACTATTGGAAGATCATTTGAGGACCTTTCCGGCATCATTTCTGGTTAGTTTTCGGGATCCTTTCCGGGTCCCATCAGGGTCATTTCGGGACTTTTTCGGCATCATTTAAGATTGGTTTTCAGGATTCGTCCGGGATCCGTCAGGGTAATTTCTGGACTTTTCCCAGACTATTTCGGGATAATTTTGGGACCCTCCCAAGATCATTTCTGGATGGATTTCGGGATCTGTCCGGGATGCCGTCAGGGTCATTTTGGGACTATTAGGTGATTATTTGAGGACCTTTTCGGCATCACTTCTGGATGGTTTTCGGTATCCGCTCAGGATCCCGTCGGAATTATTGCGGGACTTTTTCGGGATCATTTGGTGTCCCTTCCGGCATCATTTCAGGATGGTTTTTGGGATTCGTCCGGCATCCCGTCGGGTTCATTTCGGGACTTTTTCTCGACTAATTCGGGATCATTTGCGGGCCGTTACGGCATCATTTCTAGATAGTTGTCGGGATCCGTTCGGGATCCCGTCAGGGTCTTTTCGGAACTATTAGGTGATCATTTGAGGACATTTCCGGCATCATTTCTGGATAGTTTTCGGGATCCTTTCGGGGTCCAGTCAGGGTCATTTCGGGACTTTTTCGGGATCATTTAGAGATGGCTTTCAGGATTCGTCCGGGAACCCGTCAGGGTAATTTCTGAACTTTTCCGAGACTATTTCGGGATAATTTTGGGACCTTCCCAAGATCATTTCTGGATGGATTTTGGGATCAGTCCGGGATGCCGTCAGGGTCATTTTGGTATTAGGTGATCATTTGAGGACCTTTCCGGCATCACTTCTGGATGGTTTTCGGTATCCGATCAGGATCGCCTCGGAATCATTGCGGGACTTTTTCGGGATCATTTGGGGTCCCTCCCAAGATCATTTCTGGATGGATTTCGGGATCTGTCCAGGATCCCGTCAGGGTCATTTAGGGGTGCGTTCGAGATCCCGTCAGGGTCATTTCGGGACTTCTTCGGGACTATATCGGGATCATTTCTGGATGGTTTATGAGATCCGTCCACGACCCCTTAAGGGTCATTTCGGGACTATTAGGTGATCATTTGAGGACCTTTCCGGCATCGCTTCCGGATGATTTTCGGTATCCGTTCGGGATCCCGTCGGAATCAATGCGGGACTTTTACGGAATCATTTGGGATTCCTTCCGGCATCATTTCTGGATGGTTTTCGGGATTTGTCCGGGATCCCGTCGGGGTTATTTCGGGACCTTTTCGGGGCTAATACGGGATCATTTGGGGATCCTCTAGGGGTCGTTTCGTGACTTTTTCTGTATTATTTCGGGATCATTTTGGGACCCTTTCGGCATAATTTCTTGATGGTTTGCCGGATCCATCAGGGTCATTTCGGGACCATTTTGGGATCATTTGGGGACCCTTCCGAGATCATTTCTGGATCCGTCCGGGATGCCGTAGGAGCCATTTCGGGATTTTTTGTTACTTTTACGGGATAGTTTTTGCACCCTTCCGGGATCATTTCTGGATCTGTGCGGGATCCCATCTGGGTCCATTCCGGACTATTTCGAGATCATTTTGGAATCCTTCCGGAATCATTTCTGTATGGTTTTCGCGATCCATCGTGGATCCCCTCGGAGCCATTTCGGAACTTTTTCTGGAGTTAGTCGGGATAATTTAGGGACCCTTCCTGGATATTTTCTGGATAGTTTTTGAGATCCGCCCGGGAGCCCGTCAGGGTCATTTCGGAACCTTTTCGGGATCATTTTGGAACACGTTCAGGGATCATTCCTGTGTGGTTCTCTGGATACGTCTAGAATCGTGTCGCTCTCATTTCGGGTTTTTTTGGGACTATTCGGGGAACTTTTGGAGACCCTTTCGGGGCATTTCTGGATAGTTTTCGGGATCCGTCCGCGATAGCGTTGGGGTCATTTCGTAGCTTTTTCTGGATAATTTCGGGATCATTTGGGATCCTATCAGGTTATCAGCTCATTTAGTTCTTTTTTTTACTCAATTACAAAAATAAAATGTATTAAACAGAAAACAAAATTTTAAACAGATAATAAGCAGGCTAACGCGAATAGCCCATATATTTAAAATTTTCCTTGCGGACGGGGCCGCGGGTAAAGGCTAGTTAATAATAACATCGAAACCTGTCAAGTAGCACTAGAGGATACACAAGTCCATTCAAAATTAAAGTTTGCTGAAATTACCACTGATGATGTTATTAATATCTTAACAGACTTTAAATATAAAATAGGTGGAAGAAAACTGCTATCCGAAGGTGTACTAAAAGATTGTATATCGTATACCGGATATTTCTATGCTCAAATAATTAATAACAGCTTAGAAGATGGTGTAGTACCTGAAATGTGGAAAACGTCAACAATAATACCTGTGGAAAAAGTTAAAAAGACAATGCAACCTGAAGAACTTAGACCCATAAATACCCTGCCAAGTGATGCTAAAATTCTCGAAGTCGTTGTTAAGAATCAGTTGGTGAATCATCTTGAAGTAAATAATATACTAGTCTACCAACAGTCAGGATTTAGGAAAAAAACACTCCTGTGAGACAGCGCTGAACTTGGTGATATCTGATTGGAAAGAAGAGCTAAACAACAAAAAAGTAGTGGTTTCAGTTTTCCTTGACCTCAAAAGAGCTTTTGAAACGGTGGATAGAGAGATATTAATAAAAAAAATGCAGCGGATTGGCATAACTGATATTGAACTTAAATGGTTCCGCAACTATTTGAAGCAGAGAAAGCCGAAAACAGTTATAAATGCTGTGACGTCGGATGAATTAGAGGTACCCACAGGGTTACCTCAAGGCTCAGTATTGGCACCTATATTATTTCTTATATACATAAATGACATAGTCAATGCTATCGAAGGTTGTGAAATTAGACTTTTTGCGGATGATGCATTAATTATGATAAGTGAAAATAATATTAATACTGCACTCGCCAAAATGCAACATGAAATAAATATCTTGTATAAATGGTTGTGTGGTAATAGACTGAAACTAAACATAAATAAAACTAAATATATGATAATAACAAGGAGGAATATCAATGAGAAGGATATAGCCGAGCTAAAAATAAATGATGAAATCATACAAAGAGTTAACAGTATAAAATACTTAGGAATAATAATTGATAATAAACTCAAATTTGAAGATCATATATGTAAATTATACAATTAAAAAAGTTGCTAATAAAATAGGAGTGATGTAGAGAACAACGAAATTCATTCAGAAAAAGTACAAAATAATCTTATATAAATCAGTTATAGAACCGCACTTCGTGTACTGCCCGTCCATTCTATTCATAATATCGGATAAAGAAGTAGACAAGCTCCAAAAGCTTCAAAATAGATGCATGAGATTTATTCTTCAGAAACCTAGAGATACACGAACGGCTGACATGTTGAAGACTTTAGACTGGTTAAGTGTGAAACAAAAGATTTTTTTCCACTCCATGAAATTCATATTTAATATCAAACATGGAAATGTACCTGAGTATTTAAATAAAAATATAGCAGTAGTTGAGCAAACTCACAACATAAATACGAGGAGCAAACATAATTTCAAATTACCGTTTTTTAGAACTGAAATTGATCAACAGAACATTTTCTACAAGGGTCTGAAAAGTTACAATGATCTGCCTATGGATATAAAAAGTTGCAACCAAATAACAGTATTTAAAACAAAATTATATGAATATTGTAAAACCTTAGCTATAAGATAAAAAACTGTAATATTTTCAAATTTACGAATTAGACTTCTGGCCGTAATAAATAAATAATCTAATCTAATCATAAGGAGGCCCTAAGCCAACCCTCACAGGAGAAGAAAGCGGATTACCAAGAAAGACGCGCCTCACCCGTTGTGGATACTGTATCGAGTTTATCTTTTACTTGTCTAAAATCAACCCCGATATATGTAATGTATGACCTGCATGCAGGCGGCGGCCACCGTGGTGTGATGGTAGCGTGCTCCGCCTACCACACCGTATGCCCTGGGTTCGCACCCCCGGGCAAAGCACCATCAAAATTTTAGAAATAAGGTTTTTCAATTAGAAGAAAATTTTTCTAAGCGGGGTCGCCCCTCGGCAGTGTTTGGCAAGCGCTCTGGGTGTATTTCTGCCATGAAAAGCTCTCAGTGAAAACTCATCTGCCTTGCAGATGCCGTTCGGAGTCGGCATAAAACATGTAGGTCCCGTCCGGCCAATTTGTAGAGAAAATCAAGGGGAGCACGACGCAAATTGGAAGAGAAGCTCGGCCTTAGATCTCTTCGGAGGTTATCGCGCCTTATATTTATTTTTTTTTTTATTTTTTATGACCTGCATGCAAGTTCCCACATGACCCCAACCATATTTTCATTTGTAATGGGAACTAACTCAACTTCCCTATGGTCCATTCCTGTTGCGAACTTTGATGACAATTTTAATGTGTAAACACAAATACAACTACAGACCTGTTCGCCAAAAACATTGTAAGCGTGCCACTCCAAACATTTTTAAATTGTTTCGTCTTGTTCTTGTCTTAACTGTGAGAGATTGTTTCATCTTATTGAAACTATACACACAAAATTTCATAGAAGCATGCAAACTACGTTTATATTGCCTGGCACCACCATTAAATCTCATTTATTAAAATTAATCTACAAAATAGAATTAAAAATTTTACTAACCATTTTAAGGGGATTGAGTATGCTTTCAAGACCATGTCTCCTCTTGATATCTCCGCTGTTTAATCATCTGTTCCAAATACTCCTCGTCACCATCGAACACCTCAGCAAATGCTTCACGTACAGCTTTAGGCATATTATTTGATGAACCAGCAACCATTACAAAAGCTTTCTTCTCCAAAATCAACTTACTCAGGCGAGTCTTTTGTTCTCTTATTAAATGTTGAACGTAAACTTTGTGTTCTTGATCACGTGAAAAAGCTACGAACACTTTACAAAATCCTTCAGCCTCCCAACGTATAAAATCATCCATAAAATGATAATCTTTTGTTTTGCTACGACAGCCAAAGAAAACAATCAAGTCACCAACTTCGATTCCGTTTCTTTGTTGTTCCCTTCTGTATTGTAACACACTACGAAAGGGTGCAATACCAGTACCTGGTCCAATCATTATTAAAGGGGTTGCAACCTCGCTTGGTAATGATATGGTTCCATCTTTTATAATACCGAATACTGTCGTTCCAACTTCCAGAGATTTCAGCCAGTTTGAACACAGGCCAAGTCTAGGCGTAAACATTTTTGTTTTATATTCAACAACTGCGACAAGAAGATCAAGAGATCCTGTCGTTGGCATTGAAGCTATAGAGAAACTACGTGGTTGTATTAGAGTAAATAACTCAAATAACATGGACAGTTTAAGTTTTGAAGTGCTATGCCGAAAGTCTTGTAAAACTTCTAGTATCGTACGACGTGGGCGGTTTACATAATTAATAAGATCGTCTAAACCCTCCATTGTAGCAAATTCTTCTAATTTTTCTCTCTCTAGTTCGTGCTCACAATTCAATGACAAAATTTCAAAAGCACGTTGCCTTGGGCATGCATTCAAATCCCATATATACTTCGCTAATTGACCAACACTTACAGGATTTTCATAAGCCATTGGCAAAGGCATTTCATTATAAATAGAATCCAACTTTACAATAGTTGACTCACTAAAATCCAAATTGTGCTCGTTTACAAGGTCGAAAAATTGTGCTACTTGTTCTTTGGAATTGGCAGGATGTAAATCCAATACATCACCAACTCTCCAAGCAACAGAATTGGGAAAATCGAAACTCAGCAACCGCACATCTTGAAAGTGATTAATGTGTGTGGTGCGTAGATTTTGCTTTAATGTAAAACATATGGGTTTCGTCTTCAGTGGCCATTTTAGGTGCGCTTCATCTAATAAGGGCGTGGATGGTTCCACATACGTCACATTCCATTTGAAAACATTCTTAGCTTCGCCCTCTTTCTTAAGATAATGCGACTTACCTAATTCATTCCATAACTCATTTATCCACGGTAATGCAGCTGCACTTAATCCATAATCATGCTGATCGTCGCACAATCCTAATGGTAGCACTGCTGTTGCCCCTAATTGTGTAAGACGTTTATTTAATTTTTTTGCAGCAAAGTTGAACTTTGCATAACTGGAATCGCCCAATCCCAAACAACCAAATCTGAGGTATTGCAGGGAGTCAGCCGGTAAATTACGTCTTAATAAAAATTTCCACGTTTTTTTCATATTCTCTGGTTCCTCACCATCACCGGTAGTAGCTATCACAAATATTGCCAATTTTTCTTCAATTAATTGTTGCAGTGGATACTCGTCCATTGGGAGAACAGGCCCATCGAAACCCCAACTTTTGGATTCGCGCCAAATTTGTTCGGCCACATTTTGAGCTGTACCGGTTTGACTTCCGTATAAAATAGGCAAGCGCATTTTCGCACTATAATTTTAGAATTGTTGGTACTTTTCTTAAAATTATACAGTTTTCATCTATGATACAGTTTACAATGAAATCACTGATGACAATGAAATGACCGCATGGTATCCGAACGTGGTTGAAGAGTCTTCGCATTATTGTTTACTATATAGTTTGGCAGCTTAAGTAGAGGTTATGTTGCGAATAGAGTGGAAGGCAGTGGACTAGGCAGTCGAATGTCATATAATGAAGGAATGGTGTTCGGAGTTTTTCAAAGTTAAAAAAAAAATGATAAAAGCTTTAATATAAATAAAACTATTGTTTTAATAACAACAAAAACGCCATATATATTCTGTATACATAAATTGGCAAGGATTATCTCACCTTAAAATTTGAATTAAATAATCTAGTTTTTTTTTGAAACTGAGTCGAGAACTGTGCGTGTGAATGTGCGAATTTTCACCGATCAGCTGTTAGTTGCGCCACTTGGTAAAATTTACAATGCTTCGCATGGTCTTCGTTTAGTTAGGTTAGGAATGAAACATAAGGCTGAGTAACACAGCACTGTGCTGTGTTATTGTGTTAACACTCAGTAATGTGCGGCACGCACACGTACACTTATCGATTAATTTTTAACACAGTGGCACACTCGCTGGCACAAAGCTGACTGTGCAATGCCGCTCAAACTGGTATATGCTCATAACACAGTAACACGCTCTATAGCAGAGCCGGCTACACAAATACTAAAACAATTGCATAAGTGTATGTAAAAATTGAGTGACAACTTCCCACAGGGTGCTATAAGAAAATGTTGACTGTGAAGTTTGAAATTAAAAAGGACTTTGGTTATTTGATTTCAAGCTAATCCTGACTATATTTACTTATATTCGTATAACTAAGAACGCGGAGGTCGAGCTAACCAGATAAAACTTGTTTATAAAAGAAAGTATGGTGTTTCTTCAATGCAAAATTTACTTAAAAAATTCATTTTTTCATTAAGAAAGAACTATAAAACAAAGTAAATGTAAATATAGAAATATATGTTTTCAAAACATAAAGTTATTCAATAAAAAAATTATAAAAATTAACAAAACTAAGTAGAACGTATAAAAAGTTACTTATATTAAATTGTCAATATTTATTAATAGTTAATTAATTATTATTAATAATTAATATTTAAATTGTCAATATTAATATGTATGTTCAAAGGAACTTAATAATACTAACTAAAACGTATTAAAAGTAATTTTTAACATTGCATCATATTGTTTTTATTATGTGCCCAAAAAGAACCATGGACTTTTCCTTTTCCAATCACTGTTGATTTTAGTGAGTGACAAGCGAAAGCAAACGATCGTGATCGCACATCGTTAGTGCCTGTGTGAAAATACGAACTCAAATTGCACAATGTGCAACTTTTGGCCGGCTCTGCTCTATAGCACAGAGAATGAGACTCAGATCGTAAGTGCACACACATACATAGTCCATTGGGCTTGTGTGTTGATTGTATTGCTTTCCAATGACACTTCACTCAAAACATATCTATACACATGATACAAATATTACAAGATAAAACCGGTGAGGATAATGACATTTAAAAAGATTTTAAAATTCTCACTGCGCTCTCATAATTCTTATTTTATTTTGAGCAGATGAGTGTTAACACCTAGATAGTGCCATCGCGAAACCATACAAGGTGGCAGCACGGTGACATACATACAAACATAAATAAAAATCCCATATAGCTTGTTTTTGTTAATCGATGGACTAATGTCAAAACCGCACTGCGCCAGAAGTTTTAGCGTCAAATTATATTAAAACCAATCAGCTGAAATCCGACATTCCCAGTAAACGTTTTTGTTTAGCTTGCTAAATCACATGATTTACTTAAAAGGGTGATGAAATTGTTCAATTTACTATTCAAATTCTGTTGCACGACAAAGACTAAGCTGCCCGTTTGGGCTTTGCATGTTACTATTCATAAACATGGTCTGCGGAATCAACATGAGAACCAGGCTATATTGATAATTAAAGGTGAGGGCCGCAAGGGGTTCCAACACACAGAATTGAATGGATTCAAAGTTCGTATTCACACCAACAACGTTGCATGTAATTGTCGTACCCTCGTTTACAACACTCAGTTTTCAAAAATCGTCTGTGAAATTGATCAGTGTAAACGGCTTTAGGCCCGGTTTTTCAGTACAAGTTCAACTCAATTTGTCAGTTAAACTACGCTTAACCGTATTCTGCAGTTTTTCAGTCTACTTTAACTGAAGTTTAAGCTGAGCTTAAGCCGGAGTCATTGGTGCCGTATGTCGTATCGCTGTATCCGTATCCCTAACGTAATCAGCTGTTTATCGTTACGACGGTTAACCAAAACCCAATTGGTTGGCTACGATACGGTTACGACCTTAGCGACACCAATAATCGATTGCATTGATTCTCATAAGATTGGTCGAATCAGCTGTTATAAGGTTACCGATACGGTTACCGATAAAGCACCAATGTCTCCAGCTTTAAGCGGCCGATCTGGCAGGGTTAAGCTCTAGTTAATCTATCGGTGATTTGCGTTCGTTCAAATGGCGTTGAATATACCGAACAAACATTTGGGCTTGAGTACCATTAGAGCTAATGTTGATAACTAGGCATACTTCTAAAATTTCAAGAGTTGTTTCGCAACAGTGACTCAACTCGAGAATCATAGCGTACTCAGCAAAAGAGGACATTTTTTATAAAGAAAAAATTCCATTACTTATGTTGAAAAAATTAACTGGACTCAAATGTAAGATTCCACAATACAGTATTTTCACGAAAATAAAATGAAATATATATATTTAAAAAAATAAATAATGTGACGCGCTAACCTCCGAAGAGAACTTAGGCCGAGCTTCTCTTCCAATTTGCGTTGTGCCCTTTTTAATTTTTTCTACAAATGTTGCTGAGTCATATGGTTGTCCGAATGTCAGAAATAGTGCGCTATTTATTTCTGCTCTCCCCATGGCATCCAATAACAACAACTTAATACAAAGCAACCTAATGGATTTTCCCGCTACCCCGCTTGGCACGCAGTTCTCTAATTCCCCTATCGATAATCTGAGAGCTAATGCTTCATCACCTGCACCTACTACTACTCTTACATCTATACCTGCTGCTATTATTACTCAGCCGCAAACATCGATTATTCTCTCTACTAGTTCTACTACAAAGACAACTTCTACTTTGCCTGCATCTACATCTACAACTACATCTAAAAACGCCTCATCTTCTAAAGTCTCTCATTCGTCTAAAACTACATCTACATCTGGAAATACAACAACATCAATTAGTTCCAATTCTACATCTAAAACTAAATCTACTGCATCCACATCTAAATCAACTAAAGCTAACAATCATTAAAATAATTCAAATGTGCCTTCTGATAATTCCAATAAGTCTGATGCTCAAATGGTTGCCTACAATGTGATAAATACTAGTGCAGTGTCGCGCTCTGCTGGCACTGTATCGTATGCAGATGCTGCAGCTAGCGCAGTTAATGCAAATGTGCCATCTGTTGATGTTTCTGACAGACAACGAAAGAGTGCATCAAAAGAATTTACGCAAAAATCGCGTGTTGTTAGTGGTAGCAATGACAATGCTGAGTTAGATGTAGTTGTGCGATATAAATGGATTCATTTGTCCTCATTTAAGCCATCGGTCACTGAGGAGAGTATTGCTAAATACATATCTGATCACTTTGGCATTGCTGCTTCTAATGTCGCTTGTTTTAAAGCTGCAGACATTGGTGCTTTATCGGTAACCGTATCGGTAACCTTATAACAGCTGATTCGACCAGCCTTATGAGAATCAATGCAATCGATTATTGGTGCCGCTAAGGTCGTAACCGTATCGTAGCCAACCAATTTGGATTTGGTTTAAGCTGGAGACATTGGTGCTTTATCGGTAACCGTATCGGTAACCTTATAACAGCTGATTCGACCAATCTTATGAGAATCAATGCAATCGATTATTGGTGCCGCTAAAGTCGTAACCGTATCGTAGCCAACTAATTGGTTTTTGGTTTACCGTCGTAACGATAAACAGCTGATTACTTTAGGGATACGGATACAGCGATACGACATACGGCACCAATGACTCCGGCTTAAGTTAGTAAAGAGAGATGTCGACATTAACACTTTAGTGAGAGTCGCTTTTAAAGTTCGAGTGATTGAAAGTGAATATAGCAAACTTTTCAATGCTTCTCTTTGGTCCAGTAATGTATACATTAAGCCCTTCCGTTTTTTTCGAAAAGATGTAGAAATTCCCGCTGAGTCATAGATTTGTCTGACACCTTTCATAATGGCCTCAACGTCTATTATCAGAATGTTAGGGGTCTAAATACTAAAGTAGTTGATCTTTTTCTACGTAGTCATGAACTCTGTTATGACGTTTTGGTTTTTACTGAGACAATGTGTTTAACTCTGAGATATTAGCAGATTCTTATGATATCTTTAGGAAAGACCGACGAAACAGAGTTAGCGGAGGCGTGTTAATCGCCGTACACACCAGGTTCTCTGCTGAGGAAATGTACTTCGATGATTCTTCTGATGTTGAAATCCTCTGCGTGCGAGTTAAACTTTTATCTAGTTATAAATATTTTGTTGCGTCTTATATTCCGCCCCAGTCAGATATTTCTGTATACTTAAAACATTCTTCCCTATTGAAATTTATATTTGCTATGTCAAGGTCTGTTGATTCTGTCTTAGTGGCTGGCGATTTTAATCTGCCCTTTGTGTCGTGGAATTTTATTGACGGGATGCTAGTTCCCACTGCTTGTAATGTTGTATTCTACGAGTTTTTAAATGACCTTGCAGACATTGGTCTTTATCAACTTAGCAAAATTCATAATAAATTTGGCAAATATCTTGATTTGATTTTTTCAGACGACACATCGAATTGTTCTGTTACTCGATGTGATCCAGTGGTATTGCCTGAGGATGTTTATCATCCAACACTCTCAATTTACCTGGATTGTCTTAGCTTACCCGTGCGGTATACTACCGATCCTAATGCGTCTTCCCGCCGGTTTCTGTTTAGAAAGGCCAATTGGTCTTTACTAATCGACGAAGTCTCTAAAATAAAGTGGCGTGAGTACGACGGAGATATTGAAGCGAGCTCCGTCCATTTCACTAACGTTTTACATGCGATATTCCTCAAATGTGTGCCTTTTTCCAAAACCTCCTCAGCATCTCCAGCTACTGCTTGGAGCTCTAGAGAACTTAATTATCTAAAAAACAAAAAAACACGCTTCTTCAAGCGTTTCAAATTATCTGGCTGTACTATGGCATACTCCATCTTGCGCCTTAAGTACAACAGGCTACAGATGAGATGCTATAAGAATTATCTGATGAAGATTAAGCATCGGATCTCTTCCAATCCAAAAACATTTTATTCCTTCGTCAACTCCAAAAGAAAAATTAAAGGGTTTCCTTCTGTAATGAAGTATAACGATCGGATTTCCCGTATTGACTCCGAGATTGCAAATAGATTTTTGCTGACTTTTTTAAATCTAATTACTCGACTATCCCTGACTCCCCTCCGGTGGATTATCAATACATGTTACCTTCGCTTAACTCAGTAGGTATCCCATATATTCATACAGATGAGGTACTAAGGCATCTGGAAAGTCTGAAAATTTCCTACTCCAGTGGACCTGATGAAATACCATCTGTTGTGCTCAGAATTTGCGCTCAATTTCTTTGTCAACCCCTTACCTGCTTATTTAATGCCTTTTTGAGGCAAGGAATATTTCCTAAGAAGTGGAAGGAGTCGTTTATAATACCACTTTATAAAAGTGGGAGTAGATCTTGTGTCACAAACTATAGAGGAATAGCCAAACTTTGTGCTATTCCAAAACTATTTGAATCAGTTGTCACAAATCAACTGGCTTTTGCAGTATCTTCGGCAGTGGACCTGTCACAACATGGCTTTTGCAGGGGTAAGTCCATTGTGTCTAACTTGCTGGAGTTCACAACCCTCGTATCCAATAACTTAAGGACGATCTGCGAAGTTGATGTCCTTTACACTGATTTCAGTAAGGCGTTTGATAAAGTTTCCCATTCCTTACTCCTACTAAAACTCGATCGATTGGGTTTTCCATCACGGCTTCTCTCTTGGGTCTCTTCGTACTTGGTAGGTAGAAAGCAAACCGTTGTGTTGAATTCATCAATGTATCTTCTGGAGTTCCACAGGGCAGTCACCTTGGTCCAGTGTTGTTTCTGCTCTTCATTAATGACCTCCCAAATGTTTTAAAGCGCTGCATACCGCTGATGTACGCTGACGATGTCAAACTGGTTATGCCCATTCGCTCACCTGAAGATAGGGCACTTCTTCAATTGGATCTGAATAATTGGTTGAGTGGTGTGACGTGAACGTCATGTCACTAAATTCACCGAAGTGCAAGTTTATGTGTTTTACGAGGAAATCTTTTAAAACCTATCAGTACATGATAGGCGATTATATCATTAAGCTAGTCACAAACTTTACTGACCTTGGCGTTATAATGGACCCTAAACTGGACTTCAAATTACATATCGAATCGTGTGTGAATAGGGCTAGAGGCACTTTGGCTTTCGTAAAAAGGTGGTCAAAGGAATTCAATGACCCCTATGTCACTAAAACTCTTTTTTTATCGTTAGTAAGACCTATATTGGAATATGCTTCCATTATCTGGAACCCGCGTTATCAGGTTCATAGCGAAAAATTGGAATCGGTCCAGAAGCAATTTTTGCTCTTTGCTTTAAATCATTTGCCCTGGGATCCATCAAGGAACCTACCTCCCTATTGCAGCCGGTTAAAACTTTTACAGCTGCCTTCACTACAGAGCCGTAGGGAGATGCTTGGCGTTTTATTTATGGTAAAACTACTAAGGGGGATGTTAAACAGTCCATTTCTGCTTGGCGAGGTGATGTTTAATGTCCCTTTTAGGCCCTCTCGGTATTTCCAACCGCTATATTTAAATACATGTAGATCGATTTTCAAATGCATGAACCTCTTCGTTGTCTGTGTCAAGATTTCAATAATCACTGCAATAGTATTGATACTTGCGACACACTTTACAGTATAAAAAAATATATACTCACTGCCTTGAACTCATAACTGTTTCAAAATTACATGTTAAACTAAATCTGTTACCTGCTCCAGTTACTTTGGGCGGGTGGCTTGGAATCAAGTCCTTTCCAACCTCCCACACATCGCAGCCCTACTCATTGTGTGTTAAATATACATCAGCTGCTCGAAATCACGTCCATTCCGACAGCACTAATAATCAATAGTTACTTTGGGCGGGTGGCTTGGAATCACGTCCTTTCCAACCTCCCACACATCACAGCCCTACTCATTGTGTGTTAAATATACATCAGCTGCTGGAAATCACGACCCCGACAGCACTTATGATCAATTCCGTTGCTCGGCATCACAGTCCATCCCGACAACTGATTCAATAATATATGTATATACATATTTTATAATATAATTTTGCTCACTATGTATGCTTGTTAATTTTACACTGTAATCCGCATTTATATTCATTCATTCAGTCATATTTAGTCTGATTGATTGTAAAATTTGTAGACTAATAAATAAATAAATAAATAAATAAATTGGCGGGGCGGGACCTACTGTTTTTAATGCGACTCCGAACGGCATCATAGTTCTTGCCAAACAATACCGAGAAGCAACCCCGCTTAAAAAAACTTTCTACGAATTGAAAAACCTTGTTTCTAGAATTTTGATGTTGTTTTGCGCGGGGCGTGCACCCAGGACCTTCGGTGTGGTAGGCGGAGCACGCTACCATCACACCACGGCGGCCGCCCATATAATTTATTTTTTATAACTAACGCTACCAACCAGGCATTGTGAATCAAACTAAAGCGGCAATTATTTTATAATTACTTGTCTTTAGTTAGGCAACGCTGCCTTTAATAAATCTACTTTTTCAAAAATAGATGTCGCTGTTTAGCCTTTCGCGTATGAGTAAAGCGGCAGTCATTGGTGCCGTATGTCGTATCGCTGTACATACGACACCAATGACTCCCGCTTTAGGGGCACCAATAATCAGCTTAAAGCTGGAGACATTGGTGCTTTATCGGTAACCGTATCGGTAACCTTTTAACAGCTGAATCGACCAACCTTATGAGAATCAATGCAATCGATTATTGGTGCCGCTAAAGTCGTAACCGTATCGTAGCCAACCAATTGGGTTTTGGTTTACCGTCGTAACGATAAACAGCTGATTACGTTAGGGATACGGATACAGCGATACGACATACGGCACCAATGACTCCAGCTTAAAGCTGCAGACATTGGTGCTTTATCGGGAACTGTATCGGTAACCTTAAAACAGCTGATTCGACCAACCTTATGAGAATCAATGCAATCGATTATTGGTGCCGCTAAGGTCGTAACCGTATCGTAGCCAACCAATTGGGTTTTGGTTTACCGTCGTAACGATAAACAGCTGATTACGTTAGGGATACGGCACCAATGACTCCGGCTTTAAATGAAAAACAGCGGCGACACCTGCCCATCACATTTCACGTGTGCGAAAATATCACAATGATCCAAGCATTCCCGCGAGAATTGAGCGTGAGCCGGAGCTGTAAAACTCACTGTATGACGGCAATTAAGAAAGAGAACAGCTGACCTTAACAGATGTTTGGTGCAGCGCTCAAAAGAAAAGAAAATTATTTCATTCTTATCTTCGCATTTTATTTCGCAATAAAAAATTTAAAAATGTTGCGACTTATTACAACCACGATGGCAAGAGGGCCTATTCCTATTAAATTAATACCAAACACTGCGAAAATTCCGTCGACATTACAAATGTATACCTTCGTACACCGAAGATGTCAATCTACAAGAGGCACAGGCACTTCTACAATGTATTTGCAGAGTCAAAATAAAATAACCCCACTTGGATGGTTTCTTTTAGTAAGTTCGGTAATAGTCTAGTTGAGGGGTCGACTGCTAATACGCTACCAAAAATATCGAGAGAGGTGTCAAACAACCGAAAAAAGACCCACGGGTACCTCCGAAACCGGGGGTCGGATCCATAGTATTTTTGCGCAGAACACCTTTCTGCATTGGCGGCCTTCGGCCGCGCTTATAAAAAATAACCCTGGGCTACGCCATGCCAAGTCCGGGTGTGTTGTATAACCGTGGCTACCGCCACGGTGATGCACAATTTTTTTTTGTGGGTATAAACACAACAACAACCACATGGAAATCGCCAACTTCAACTGCAAATATCTTCAGACAGAGATAAAATTTTTCTTTTCCGCCTTCGGATTATTGTTCCCGAGATTAATACGCTTCTTTTGACACCTCACTCGATATTTTTGGTAGCGTATTAGCAGTCGACCCCTCAACTAGGCTATTACCGTAAGTTCTTGCTTTATGGTTTTTTATTACCTTTTGAATGATTCCCTTCTTTTTCAAATAAAAGCTTGTGCCAGTATCCACATTTGGCTTAGGTTGTTGGCAAGTCAAACGTAAAGCGTGGAAGGAACAATTAATCAAAGATTTAGAGAATCAACCTAAAATGGAAGCAGTACCACTACCAGCAGAGTAATTGATTGTGGTTTATGAAAAACATCATTTTTAAACACTTTTTTCAGTTTAAGCGAAGTTTCTGCCATGGAATATAGATTGGTATCGGTTCGTGGAAAATTCTTGCATGATAAAGAACTACTTATGGGTCCACGTTCCCTTATACGTCCCGACGGAAAAGAAACAGATGGAGGTGTATTTTCTCAGCGTGATGTCGGTAGTGGATATCTTGTGATAACACCTTTCAAGCTAGCTGATAGAGAGTAAGTATTAGAAGACTTATAATTTTGCGAAACTTGTCTTTCCTGGTTTTTATTATGTGGTATTTTTCTAGAGAAATAATTTTAATCAATCGAGGGTGGGTATCGAGAAAGCAAGTCAATCCAGAAACACGCAAGCAAGGGCAAATAAACTCCGAAGTTGAGTTGACAGGCGTAGTGCGGATGGCTGAAAGCCGACCACAGTTTTCACCAGATCACAAAGGCGGTGTCTTTCTTTACAGGTTAATATATCATACAAGCCCCGAAAGTGTTATTATTACAGATATAAAAAATTTCAAAATTGGTATACTCTGATTAACCTTTAATTATAAAAAATTTAACTTACAAAGTTTCTAAACAAGGACGATGTCAGACTACTTAAAAGGTCCTATCTCAGCGAAGTCATTAGTAAAGTGATCTCAAAAAAAAAAAAACCGTTAAAAAGGTGGTATAATATAGGTCGATATATGAGAAACAATATTTGCAAGTGCGACCTTAGCCGAAGGTTTAAGTCCCGGGAATTGTAACACCAACAATACTGGAGACAATTTTGACAAACCTCCACTCCAGCTATCCCTGTTTCGCGATAATTGACGCCGATCGGGAGTACCAAGGGAGGTCTGGTCTTCCCCCACCTGCCTATCTCAACCCAGTGGAGGGGTTCACTTTCCTCTGCTTCCCAACTGCGGTGGCCGGACCGTCTTCGTCCATTCGCACAGCGTGACCTAGCCAGCAAAGCCTTCGAGTTTTTATTTGCTGGACTATTGTCATATCTTTTTTTAAAGCTCATCATTACACCTCCTTCGATACTCGCCGTCGGCGTCACGGACAGGACCATAAATATTCCGGAGAACTTTTCCCTCGGAACACTGTAAGAGCCATCTCATCTTCTGTCGACAGCGTCCATGATTCCGATCCATACATCAGACGAAATCGTTCCCATTCTCGTTTTATATCCGTCAACAGTAACGTGGCTGCCAATCCCACAACGGTTTAGGAGGCTTAGAATATACCCCCGGCAGGTATGCGTGTCGCAAGAGGTGACTAAAATACCCAATTGATTCAAGGGGTTTTGTAGCGCAAACCTTTTAATGGGTTGCCAGCCCAATTTATAGCTTCTCCAACCCATTTGTTAACCTCATCTAGCAGTGGAGAAACTTGTTTCCTTAGCAGCCCAGGCTCTGGCGTCCTGTCCGCTAAAAACGTTGTCGATAACAGTTTATTGAAAAAAAAAAAAATATATTAGTATATACATACAATATACATGAAAATTTTACAATCAAATGAAAATTTTTTCAGGGGATGAAAATAACCTTAAAAATCAAAGTCGAAAAAAGTCAAAAAAATTAAATTTCGCAGGCTCGAAAATTAAATTTTTGAGTATGGTAGGTAGGTTGAACTGGCCGGTCCATGAGGACCTCACATATACTGATTGAGTCCGTAGTGTTACCAGAAGTTTGTTTTAACGACCAAACTGAAAAACCCTATCAAAAACCAGGACCTATGTTATAAAATAACTCCGTCCTCTTGGCAAATACTAGAAGCTTCCTAGGACTTAAGCCACTTGCTGCTTCTAGATCTGACAGCTGAATCCTCCTCCAACCCGCACTTCCTACATCTGCTATCACTGACCAAGCTTACTTTAAAGGCATGTGACGCCAGAAGGCAGTGTCCAGTCAGAATACCCATCATGAGTCTACAGTCCTCTCTTTTTAAGGATAGAAGCAACTGTGTTAGTCTAAGGTTGTAAGACCTACACATAATCTTCGACACTTTACAGCCCCGCGCTTGAACACACGCCTTTCCCGCTTGGTCGATCATGTGCACCTCTCGCCTTCGCTTAATCTCGCCCAACCTAATTGGGACATCTACGGAGAAAGCTTCAAGGGATGCGCCCTTTTTAACTAGTTCGTCCGCTTTTTCAAGCCCATCTATTCCCATATGCCCTGGGACCCAATAAAGATGTATGCTTCTCCCTGTCCCGATTCTCTCCAGAGACTGCTTACACTCTAACACGCATTTAGATGCTGTGCAATGCGAGATTATTGCCTTAATTGCTGCTTAACTGTCAATATAAAAGTTAACACCGTTGCAGCTTAAGCTATTCTCTTCCAGGGTTTCTACTGCTTTGGTTACGGCTAATATTTTCGCTTGGAAAACGGTACAGTAATCCGGCAGCCTGTAGGATCTGCTTATTTCCAGATCAGCGCAGTATACCGCAGACCCTACTCCTTCCACTACTTTGGAACCATCGGTGTACACATCTATCGCCTCATCCGCCATTTGCGCACCCTTGCGCCAACCGTCCACCTCTATTGTGGCCTTAAGATCTCCCTCGAAGCGCAGATAGGGAATCATGTAGGGAATCATGTTTTTGAGTATGCGTAGTGGAACTTTTTTTTCCTGTGCCAAAATCCTATCGAAAAATCGATGGCGCGATATCGGTTAATAAATCGACCCAGTCTACTATGTATATACTTTTTTTTCAAGCACATACTAATTAATTTTTAATTTCATTAGAGATTTACCTAAAATGGCTAGATTAACCGGCGCAACTCCAATTATGTTAGATGCAACATACGAGTCTTCAATACCCGGAGGACCCATAGGTGGACAAACGCGTGTCACATTGCGAAATGAGCATTTGTCTTATATATTGACTTGGTTTAGTTTATCAGCTATTACTTCATACTTATGGTATAGGCAAATAGTGAAGAGAATTCCTTATTAAGTCACGTATGCACTTACATAAGTAATATACCGGAAGCATAAATAACTATAAAAATAGCTTTAGTTATTTTTTTTAATTTCAAATATGTGTATGTACGGGCATTTGTTAAAATAATTATAATTTCATGCATACCTTAATGAATGTTATTTAGAAAAATTATGTATACAGATAAGTAATTCATTTAATATATGTACATATAAATTCTCTTGGCATTACAACTATTTTGTATGTATTCATTTGTGTACATAATTTTAACAAATACGTGTTATTTTATGTATTAACTATAGTAAATTGCATTAGCCGATAAGTACGCTTGATAGGAAATTAGCTGAATGTTGTCGTTTCGAAAATGTCAGCATGGCTAGATTGTGTGAAATACATCTAGATGTACATATCGCTCATTTACTTCAATAGTGTCATAGCTCAAAAAACATGACTTTTGAGTTAATAACATATAAACGTACCCAATAAATATGATCTATGCTGTATAAAAATATTTGTGATCAGTTAAAAATTTACCACGTGCTATAAAAATATGCCTTTATATGCGCAACATATTGCAGTCGAAATCTTTGAATGGCTCTCCTGGAATGTTGTTTTTTGAATTATGTCACTATTGAAGAAAATGAGCGATATGTACATATGTATGGGTGTTTGAACTTTAACTTTAATGCTTAATACAATGTGGTAATATATTTTATAAAATAGGACAAAACAACTTCCCTGTCCCCATACAAAGCGCTTTGAGAATGCTCCACGCCCATTATTTTTTTGTATTGCTTAGTTGAATAATATGAATATATATTATAAAATATGGTTTTTATAAATAATTTGACATATATTTACCATATTTTTGCTATTTTATTTTGTTTACCACGTTCAATGAGTCACATGTGAACATATAGGACCATAAGAAATAATTTAAGTTTTCGAATCACAATATCGGTAAATTGATATATAAAAGTCAAAAGCGTGTATTAGTGGGCTTTTTTGTTTAATTGAAGGTAGAAGTATATACAAAAATTGAAGAAAATATCAGAAAAAAAAAATCGACATTTTCTTTCATTTTCCTAAAGTTTAGGTCTTTTGATATACATTCGCAAATATATAAAATAAAGACATGTTCATACCAAGAAAGCGTCTTTAAGTTGTAAAAATAAATGAGTCGCATGTGACTCGTGAACTTATTTCAATACGCTCTTATGAGTCACATATGACTCATTGGACAGGGAAGTTGTTAAAATACATATTTACAATGATAAATATTTTAGCAAAAAAAAAATAAAAATTAAATACTGCGTTATAAGTTGGTTGAGGCTATCAATGAAAAAGTAATGTAAGTCACAATTTATTTATTTGGAGCAAGAATGACAAAAAAGAAATGGTTAACTTCTTGATGATAGCCTCATTTATAGACTTAATTAAATGAGATTTTGCCGGAATTTTTTCAACACACAGCAAGAAATGCATACATATACTGCATATATGTATGTGTGTGAGATTTCTTTTTTCAAAATCTGTATCTATAGTTGGAAGCAATTGCAACTGTGTATGTATGCATGATTGTTTATACGGCGGCTTTCTACAATTGCGGTATATTACCCCATGAACGCATTAGACCAGTGCGTTGATAACGTTTTCCAATTGTTTGTACGTGGAAACCGATTTGTTGCAGTCTTTCATGATCCAAAATCTTACGTCCATCGAAGATATAAGCTGGCTTCATCATTGACTCGTATATACGTTGGTAATCTAAAGTCTGATCCATGAAATATAAAATAATATATTTTCTAATTAGTAATAATAAAAAGATAAGCGGAAATACATATCCGTTTAAAGTTTTAAACATTTTTGATTTATCATTTTTTCTTTTTAACTCGAGATTTATATTTTTTATTCTGGCTACTCACAGAATAGTATTCTTGCCGTGTTTGCTCTCTGCTCGACATACATATATGTGACCCGGTCTATGAAAAGGTGGCTTATGACTCAAAAAAGGAATTGCGAGAAACAGCTGTTAACAGCTGTTTTTTTTTTTTTAGTCATAAGCCACCTTTTCATAGACCGGGTCACATATATGTATATACATTTACAGCCCAATTATAAATATTACCTCGGAATTTTGTTCTCGCGGATGCTTATTTATATACTTTTCAACTTAAAATAAGGGTAGAATATTAGTATATTTTAACACGAATTTTTACAAATTAGGGTTTTTTTGTAAAAGACACAAATTGATTAAACTATTTCTATCCATTCCTTGAATTTAACACTCTTTGTTTTAAATCTTAAAAAAAGCAATCACATTCATAATACCTACTTTTCTTCATTAGCCGGTTTTCCTTTTTAAACGGTTTTATTTAGCTTGACTTGACAGCAGGGATGCACCTTAACGTTAAGCTAATCATTTATCAAAAAATTTCCACCGTTTCCGTTGAAACACTTCGAAATATTATCGATAAAGAAATTATCAAGATAAATTGTATCTCGTTTTTAACCGAAACGAAAAGCTTTCGTTAACGTTAAAAACGTTAACGAAAACGTGATACTTTATGTTTGAATTGTGCTGGCAATGCTATAGCCATGGTGAAGCCGTAAGGTGGCAACAACGAGCGCACATACACACACAAACTCTATGTAATTTGTTTGTGTAATTCGTTGGTGGTAATGTCAAGAATACTCTGAGAAATGTTCGTACTGTCAAAATTCATGAGAAAAGTTGCAATCAGCTTGGATAATGCTTTCACCTTTAATGACTCCGCCATCAATCAGCTTTGCCAGCATAGTTTGAAATTAATAATCAACATAAACGATTTGATTTCGTTTTGATATGGCAGAAAACGAAACGAAATCATTTCGTTAATTTGACGATCTTAACGTTAATAAACGAAACGAAATGACTTCGTTTCGTTTATTAACGTTGATTATCGTAACGAAATGATATCGTTTCGTTGGTTAAGCATGCCTGCTTGACAGGCTGCACGGCCGTTGTGAACGAATTTTGTAATTGAAATTTAAGTAACTTCCCGATAAGCTGCAAGCTTGAAATTTGGAATATAGTTCAGAACCCGATGACAATGCAATAATAGGAAAAAATCGCCGCTAGGTGGCGCAAGAATCGAGATATTCACAAAAATCGTATTTGTGGGCCGATATGGCTCATATTTGGAACACACAATACATACATGAATAGAAAACGGCCTGTCAAAAAAATCGCCGCTAGGTGGCGCAAAGATCGAATATTCAAAATTTTCGTATTTGTGGTCCAATTTGGTCCATATTTGGAACACATAATACATACATGAATAGAAAGCGACCTATGATGTCCGATTTGGCTCATATTTGGAACAAATATTACAGTCCGGTAGAAGTGACATCAAAATATTTTGGAGTTCAAGGAGAGACAAGCATACGTGGCGCAGAGTGAAGTAAATTCTTTGGAAGGACTATGTATTGAGGGCTTAGATTGTAACAAATTGTCATGAGAGTCCTTGTAATAATGAGTTACTAAATGAACTAAATAGAATGAGAAATAATAGACAATTAAATAAAGACTAAAAACTTGAAAATAAAAAATTAAAAAAAAATTTAAGTTAAACGGTTTTATTGAAAACAATACTTACATTAGGTAATAATAATGCTAAAAGCAGAACATATTTAGGTAGGTCCTAGGTACTAGTCATACAAGCGTTGGACGCGTCAAATTTCTATCGATAGTCATAAGTAAGACCAACTGAATTCAAGGGGTTGTGTAGCGCAATATATAGCTTCTCCAACCCAATTTTCAACCTCACCTTCGAGCGACGAATCCCGTTTCACTAACAGACGAGGCTCTGGCGACCCCAAGCTCCTCATAGAACTTGGGGGTGGGGAGGGAGGGATGGCCTGAAGGTTTAATGTGGCCATATAAATCGTTCCCGAGATGGTCGGGCCAACACCTTAATGGTGCTGTGTTACCGTAGCGTATCGGATCTGTATCCGACAAAGGACCAACACATCGATAACACTCCCCAAAACCTTCGGGGAGTAACATAATCGCTACAACAACAACAACCAACTGAACCTTAATAGGGTTATGCTACGCCTCACATTTTTAAAAATCTCACGCGCCCAACGCTTATTTAATTGTCTGATCAACGCCCTAGATTGATGAGGAGTGTGATAACTAGTACCTAGGACCTACCTAATTATTTTCTAGCTTTTATATTGTAACGAATTTACTGAAATTCCGCTTCTTCCAAATCTTCTACTAACGTTCGAATCACTAAACTGTTGAATAAATAACTCCAATATTGATGCAAAAATGGCCTTTATTAATACTATGTTCAAACAGAAAAATAAATTGAGGCAATTTCGATTTAAATTAAGTGGTGTTCATACAACTCAATTTAGCTTACACAATAGCAATTTCATAGCTGGTTGGCTCATCTCTACACCAACAACATACCTTTGTTCAGACTGTCAAAATGTGCGTGTTGGTATTAGGCGAATGGAATGGAATGAAAACATAAAACTTTGAAATTTTTGTGTGTTGTAAGAAAATGTGTTCAATGTTTTGGTTTAATTTTGAGTTTGCCATCTTCTTTTGAAAATCCCTACTCCAGTGAAATGAAAAACATAAAATCAGCTGATGAGATGAGCCAACCATATAGTTGAGCCATGCGCAACTGACGTTTAAATCTACTCAATAAACACACTTTACAAGGTTGCATTTGTAGTTTGAAACAATTTATTAGGCAATTTTTTTTAAATTGGCAATTTATTATTACAATTTATTATATGATAAATTGCGTAAGAAATTGCCTAAATTGCATAAATTGCCAATTTGGTGGGTGTTTGTACCTAGTATAAAGTACTTCACAATAACACTTTGCAACTAATAGCTTGCTTGCTTAAACCAAGCTGATTTTCAAAATAATACTGCTATTGCTCGCTAGATAGCGTCCTAAATCCAACTGATTATCGCGCCTGTACTGTTGCTGCCTTTTATACTCTCTGATTTCCTCGTTCGCATTTTCTAGGCGCTTCCATTTCTAGAATCTACTAGTTTGTCATTAGCTATCCAATTTCTTAGCTGTAACTACAGATGCACGATTTTATAGCTTTCCCTTTGCATACTTTCGGAAGTATCTCAGATATATGCCTGTGGTTGTGCGTTGCTTCTCTGCTGCGTGTACGTACATATGTGTAGACATAATGATTGATTCGTTTATGTAGATACAAGTGACTGTCTGCTTTATTGTTCTTGTGACTTCATCAGCTTGGGATGTATCACTTAGCGTCACTAATATTCGTCACACTGCCTCCCACCTAAGTCTGATCGTCCCGATCAGACAAATCTCTCGATCTAAACGCCGCTAGCATCTTCAAATGTACCACTCTTCTACTTCGTGGTTTCCCAATGGTTTGTATGCGGCAAATGGTATCACTGATCTTCTTCACAACTTTGTTCGGGCCTTCCCAACTGCACCGAATTTTGGATGGAAAACATTTCCGCCGGTGAGGGTTGTATAGCATTACCAAATCTCCCTCCAAGAAACCTTCCGAATTAAAGTTCTTGTCATGCCAGTGTTTCATCTTACTACTCATTACCCTGGGCCGTTCCCTCACACTCTGTTCTTTGGCCAATGAAGAACTACTTCGCAGAGCTTGATCTTGACGAATTTACTTTGTACCATCAGTATAGTCTTGACGTTTCACAACAGTAGTGTGCGCTGGCTTGAAACCCCCCTTGCATTCTTTCTCGAAAATTCGTTCCTTTGTTTTTGTGCGTCCATTTGTTTTCGTCAATGCCAGTGTTTCTCTCGCAGGTACTTTTGATTTCACTTTATTTGGCCCATTCGATCCATCAACCTTTGCCCGATCTGCTGCCTTTGACTTTTGTGGTTTTTGTCGTCGAATCTCTTTCACCAGCACTCGATTACTGCTGAACCCTTTTTCCAAACTGAAGTTAAGTGGCACATCCTGGTTGTATGGATAAAGTAAACTCACATCCGTTATATAACATAAGCTATGTGCGTGGAGCTTTAGTTGCATTTGACAGGCGCGGGCAGTTGGCAACGCGTATGTCAAATGCAGCTGCAGCCCACGTCACTGACAGAAAAATGTGATAAGAGACAAGATAATTTTTGCAACGAAAGTGACCGGACGTGTTGTCCAGTGTGAATAAGAAAATTAAATTAATAAAAGTGCTTATAGCATTGAAAACCTAATAAGGTGTTTTTCATTAAAACGGATAGTGGCGAGAAGCGACCGCCACGCTAAGATCCTGCGGAAAATTCTGTGGAAAACAACCACGTTGTGGAGGCGGCGCCCTCGAGCAATAATTGCAGATGAGCAACCGAGTTAACCATTTTGGGGTTCTCACATGGCGACCGTGAGGCTGGAACCCGGTCTTTCCTTTTCAATTTTGGCAACGCAACGAATCGGACGTCTTTTTTTACCAGTGGTGAGTGGGAAAATTTTTCTTTGAGTTGGAAAAAAAGCAAAAGTGTGTGGTGCGAAAAACGTGCAAAAATATAACAATATAATTTTCTAATAAATTCTGAGATTCTGACACATAAATTACTAATTAAAATTTTAACCTACGGCGTAATTTTCTAAATAAATTCAACTAAATTTCTTCTAAATAAATTTTCAATAAACTACAATGCAACTTTCTAACTAAAATTCAACAAAACCTCAATATACAATTCTCTAAATAAATTCTACTAAACCACCATATAATTTCTTAAAATAAAATTTAACAAACCTAAAATATGTTTTTCTAAATACAACTTTAAACAATTCTACAATTCAATTTCATAAATTAAATCTAAAAACGACAGTACAATTTTTCTACATTGAATTTAATAAACCGTAAGAACAATTCTACCAATCAACATTTAACAAAAGCAAAATTCAACAAAATTATAATACAATTTAATAATGAAAATTCAACGCAAAATTTTATAAATTCCATAAATTTTACATAACGGCACTCGCACCACGCCACGCTTAACGGCGAATTTAACGGCACCCAAAAATTGTCCACCACCACCAACTTTAACACGCAAAGACGCATACCAGCAGCAGCAACAACACCAGCAACGATTCAGGTCTGCCAGCGCAGCAGCATCAGTGACCAGAAAAAATAAGTATACATATATGTATTTAACATGAGGCCTACGGGTATTTTTCTTACGCTTTATGTATGTATATTAAAACACTTATGAAACTTGTATAAAATTCGGCGTTTTCGCAATTAATTCAAATATTTAAAAATTCAAAAATTAAAGGAAAAATTAATTTCGCATTCATATAAATTTTGGATTTTGACATTACGGTGGTTTTCGGAAATACCAATTAATTTTTTTGATACATGCGGTGGTTCCGTTAAAAACCAATTAACTTTTTTAATACATGCGGGGGTTCCGTGAAAAACCAAATTGAGATTTTTTTTGGAATAAAGCGGTGCGTCCGTGAGTACATTTTAAGACTTTTACCATAATACTTACATACTTTTGAGCCATTTTGAATTCAATTACTTTTTACAGATTTTTCATGAAAGTATACTGCAGTTTCAATTAATTCTTCTAGTAAATTGTTAAATATTTCCTTAGCGACTATTCACCTGCAAATCAGTTCCCTTTTATAAAATTTTTTCCTTCTCTCTTGTTCCTTAACTATTCAACTTCAAATATAAAAGCAGACATTCAAATAAGTACTTCATTAATTTCATAGTTTGAACTGAATTATTGGTGCTATTCTGACAACTACATATGTACCTTAGAAGTGGTAAGCAAGTGCAAAAAAACTCAGACTCAGAATCCGATAATTCAGCCTCAAGCTACGAAAGTTTAGCTTCATCCTCGACCGAAGAAGTCACAAACCAGGAAAATAGATTTTCTTTGTCAGCAGATTTTCCAGGCTTCGAAAATTCTTCCATTAAAAATTCAACTTCTACTTTAGATTCAAATCTTAACGGTTCAAATAGTGCAAAACTAACTTCAACTTCTTTTACTTTAAAATCAGATCTTAACGATCAAAATAGTACAAACGTAGCCTCACCTTCTGCTAATTCATCTCCAGATTTTAACGATCAAATCATGGCAACACTTGAGGAAAAGAAAATTTTCATTAACACATGTGCTAATTCTATTAGAGAAAACTATAGTGGTGATCCTCTAGCACTTGATTCTTTTATAGATAAAATCGCATTACTTGAACAATTCGCTACTGCAGACTTAAATGATACTTTTATAGCGTTCTTAAAATCAAAATTAGAGGGTAAAGCCCGTGAAGCACTACCAACACAAGTAACTTCAGTCAATGATATAAAAACAGCTCTACGTAATAGGATCAAACCAGACAACTCGAAAGTTATAGCAGGGAGAATTGCAGCGTTGCACGTTAATAACAATAATTATACAGATTTTGCGAAAAAAGTTGAAGATTTTATTGAAGGGATCACTCAAGCAAAAGCTCACGAAATGGCAGTCGAACAAACTGTTAGCGTGTGTCGATTAAACGCAAAATCAAATTTAGTAAAAACCATTTTAGCCTCAACGGCATTTACAGATCCGAAAGACGTAGTAGCAAAATTAATTGTAGAACAAAACAACGAAGTAACTGAACGTCAGGTTTTAGCTTTTCGATCACGTGGTAATAACACATTCAGAAATTCACGTAGTTATCGAGGTTTTTACCCAAACAGCGGCTATACTGGTTATAGAAATAATAGTTCATTTTCATATAATAGTAACTATAACGGTAAAAATAATCAGTGATATCGCTATGATAACAGAAATAGATACCAAAATAACAACAATAATAATATACGTCCAAATAACAATTACAACAAATACAAATACAAACAGCAGTAACAATAAGAGGTAACAATTCTAGATCATCCAACGGTAGAGGTAGAAACGCAAACGTTCGCGCTTTAAAAGCCAGTGCCCCTCAGGAGCGAACACTGAGGGAGGACGAATTAAGCGAGTAAGCGAACTTCCCTCACCAATAGCCATCTATTGTTTAAATTTAAATTACTCTGATTTCATAGAATTACAACTTAACGAGTCACAAAAATTTTGTTCTTTCCTAGTAGACACTCAAGCGGAAATTTCTTTAATAAAGATATCATGTTTAGACAGAAATATTTCCTTAAATACGAACGACATTATTAACATTACCGGTGCCACTTCTAATTGAGTTTCGACTTTAGGTAAAATTACCGTAAATTTAAATTTTTCTAACTTTTCTATTAAACATACTTTACATGTAGTAAATGAAGACTTTAATATTCCATCCGATGGCATACTGGGTAAAGATTTTCTGAAAATTAACAAATGCATTATTAATTATGAAAGAAACAGTATTTCCTTTTGGGTAGGTAATGAAAAAGTTGCGATACCAATCCTACACGGAACAGAAGGCGACAGTTGTATCATTCCACCAAGATGCGAAATATTCAGACTTTTTGATTTAGGAGATTCACCCGAACCACTTTTCGTGGACTCGCAGGAAATTGAAAAAGGTGTTTTCACAGCTAGATGCATTGTTAATGCCAGTAACCCAATAATTAAAGTTATAAATACCACGGATGATATAAAGTATGTGAAGAGAAAAAGTATTAGGACAGAAAAACTTTCAAATTATAATGTTTATACAATTAACAAGACAGAAACAGAAGACAAACGTACGAAAAAACTGACTTCAATTTTAAAAAATCAAATACCTCAACATGCTCATAGTAAATTACTTGACCTTTGCATAGATTATGCCGACATTTTCGCTCTTGACACGGACAAAATGACTTTAAATAACTTTTACGAGCAAAAATTAAGACTGACAGACAACGAACCGGTATATGTTAAAAACTATAGATTGCCATACTCTCAACACGAAGAAATAAATCGCCAAGTAAATAAATTTTTGGACAATGATTTGATTGAACCCAGTTATTCGAATTACAATAGTCCTTTGATTGTAGTCCCAAAGAAAGATACAAATGGTCAAAAAGCTTATCGTATGTGCGTAGATTTTCGCGCAGTAATCAAAAAACTCATTGCTGATAAATTCCCACTAGCTAGAGTTGACGATATTTTAGATAATCTCAGTAGAGCAAAGTATTTTTCCACATTAGATCTTTTTTCAGGATTTCATCAAATCCCTTGCATCCTGACTCACGTGACATTACTTCTTTCAGCACTGACCGTGGCGCATTTAGATGGAAAGTGCTTCCATTCGGCTTAAATATAGCACCAAATTCATTCTCACGAATGATGACAATAGCTTTTTCGGGTATACCACCCAATGTCGCATTTTTGTACGTCGACGATATTATCGTCATAGGGTGTAGTGAAGCACACCACATTAAAAATCTTTCAAAAGTTTTCGATACTTGTAGGTCTTTTAATCTCAAACTTCACCCAAATAAATGCAACTTTTTACGACCAGAAGTTACATTTTTAGGTCACAAATGTTCAGCCAAATGTTTGTTGCCAGACGACTCTAAAATAAACGCAATTAAAAAGTATACAAAACCGACTGACAAAGACGCGGTACGACGATTTGTCGCGTTTGCAAACTATTACAGATGGTTTATACCTAATTTTGCGTCTTTGGCAGCGCCTCTGAACCGATTAAGCAGAAAAAGGGTTGAATTTGTATGGGATGTAGAGTGCGAAAGAGCATTTTTATCTTTGAAAGCAGCGTTACTTTCACCAAAATTACTTCAATATCCAGATTTTACTAAACAATTCATTATTACAGTTGATGCTTCCACATCTGGATGTGGCGCTATTTTGAGTCAAGAACAACAAGGTAGTGATTTACCAATTTGTTTCGCTTCTAAAGCATTTAATAAAGCCGAACAGAAAAAACCCATTATAGAATTAGAACTTTTAGCTATTTACTTTGCAATCAAGCAAGTTCGACCATACGTTTATGGCACCCATTTCATTGTAAAATCAGACCATAGACCTCTAGTATACTTATTCAACATGAAAGACCCATCTTCAAAACTTTCAAGAATAAGACTGGAACTATCTGAATATAACTTTCAAGAATAAGACTGGAACTATCTGAATATAACTTTACTATTGTATATATAAAAGGTAAATCAAACGTTTGTGCTGATGCACTATCGCGTATAACAATCGATGAGATTAAAGAAGCTAACAAACAAATTTTGGCAGTACAGACAAGAGCCATGACAAAAAAGGCAAACGACAAAAATTTACATAGGAAAACAGACAAAAACGACGAAAAACAAATTACTTTACATGTCCACGACAAATTTTCATTTAATTTTTCGAAAAAAGTCCTACGAATAAGATCCGCAATTACGTACGATAAAAATAATAAAACAACAAATTTAAGAATATTTGCGCATATTAAACATAATAAACTCGAGTTACTTAGTTTTGAGCCTGTTAACGAAATAATTACTTTAGAGAAATTACTTTCGAGGCTTGAATCAGAAGCCGGCAAACGCAAAATTAAGCAGATTGAATGGCCTAAAAACGATATTATGTTCGAACATTATACTATTACAAATTTCAAAAATATTGGAAATAAAATTTTAAAATCATTAGAAATTATACTAACAGATCCAGTGGAGACAGTAACAGATGAAGATACAAAATTAAAACTTATGAAAATTTACCATAATGATCCCATTTCTGGTGAACATTGTGGAATGAAAAGACTTTACGCAAAATTGCGAACAAAATTTTATTGGAAGAACATGACTCGTGATATATCAAAATATATCAAAAATTGTAAAGATTGTCTCTTAAACAAGGTTAAACCTAAAACAAAAGAAAAACTTGTTTTAACACCAACTCCTTGTAAACCATTTGATATACTAGTAATTGACACAATAGGACCCCTACCTGAGTCCAAATATGGTAACAAGTTCGCACTTACCATGATTTGCGACATGACCAAATACCTGGTAACAGTGGCTGTACCAGACAAATCGGCAAAAACAATCGCTTCAGCTATTTTTGAAGGATTCATTTTAACTTACGGCACAATGAATGCCATAAAATTAGATTTAGGTACTGAATTTAAAAATGAATTATTCGAAGAATTAACAAAGCTTTTAAATATTGAACATAATTTTTCAACTGCATACCATCATGAAACTGTTGGCACGATTGAACGTAATCATAGAGTTTTTAATGAATACTTACGTGCATATCTAAAAGACACTTTTTCTGATTGGGATGTTTATTTAAAATACTTTACTTTCCTACACAATACTACGAGTAGCACAGTTTTCGACAATCAATTTTCACCTTACGAGTTAGTTTTTGGGAAAAAGCCAACTTGCCTAATGAATTAACAAAAGAAAAAATTTACCCACTTTATAACGTCGAAAACTATGCCAAAGAAGTTAAGTTTAGGATGCAGAAAACGCACAAAATGGCACAAAACCCAATTAAAAAAAATAAATAACAAAGTAAAAACCTGTATGATAAAACGGCACGTCCTTTAGTTGTAAAAATCGGAGATAAAGTACTTTTACAAAAAGAACCACATCATAAACACGAAAATATTTACCAAGGTCCTTTTATTATAACTAAAATTAACGAACCTAATGTAACTATTTTCGATGAAGTTAAAAACAAAGAAAAAGTGGTACATAAAAACCGCCTCAGTATAGTAAATTAACATTACCGCAATACCTTGATTGAACAAAATCCAAAATTTTTAGAACTAATTTCATACTCGTCATTTTTAAATAGCCACGAAGGCAACAAAAAATATATATGTACATAAAAACAAAACAAAAATATATATAGAACACAAAATTTTGTAGACCAAAACGGAAAAATGTAATTTGAAATTATTTATAGTATAGTACAAGCGAAAAAAAAAAAAATACAAATTAATATTTTATAAACAACCAAAAAACCTTAAGTTGAATATATAAAATGTAAATATTGTACAAACAAAAATTCAAAAATACCAAAATTGTAATTAACATATTTCAACTAGTCACAGAATTGCTCCGAACGAACGAATTACAAAGGAAGGTACACCCTAATTTTCGTTCATTCGAACCAATTTTTTATAAAGTATGTATTAAAGAAGAATGTGGCAATTGCAATCGGCCGAATTGCCAAATTCTTCTTTTATAAAGGAAGGATGATGTAAGGATAAAGTAAACTCTCACATCCGTTATATAACATAAGCTATGTGCGTGGAGCTTTAGTTGAATTTGACAGGCGCGGGCAGTTGGCAACGCGCATGTCAAATGCAGCTGCAGCCCACATCACTGACAGAAAAATGTGATAGAGACAAGATAATTTTTGCAACGAAAGTGACCGGACGTGTTGTCCAGTGTGAATAAGAAAATTAAATTAATAAAAGTGCTTATAGCATTGAAAACCTAATTAGGTGTTTTTCATTAAAACGGATAGTGGCGAGAAGCGACCGCCACGCTAAGATCCTGCGGAAAATTCTGTGGAAAACAACCACGTTGTGGAGGCGGCGCCCTCCGGGACCACGAGCAATAATTGCAGGTGAGCAAACCGAGTTAACCATTTTGGGGTTAACTCACATGGTTCTCATAACGCATCACCCTTCTCTGCATATCGATCTTGATGTCATGGTCAACCAAGAAGTCCACTCCCAATATGACTTCATCAACGATCTCCTCCACAACGAATTTGTGTAGAACCTTCCCAATTAAGACTTCACATATTACTTCTCCCTGGACTTGGTTATACGCGCCTGTGACCGTACGCAACCTTGCTCCAGGTAATGGCTTTACTCTCCAGTTGACCAAATCAGATCGGATCAAGGAATGAGATGCGCCCGTATCGACAGTCAGTACACGTTATTTGCCATCCACATTTCCTCTGACGTTAAGACTACTCGATTTTCTCCCAATTTGCGAGACAGATATCACAGGACATTCAACAGCTGGAGCTTATTCTCGATTTTTACATCTGGCACGCTGTTGCTCATCTCCTGCTTTGCGTTTACGGCCACCCAAGTTGGAACTACCAGGACCGGTGCTGCAATGACGTGCAATGTGACTTGGGTTACCGCACTTGAAACACTTCATAACTCCGGCATTTTTCTGTTGTAGGGGTTACAAAGTGCTTCCAAAATTGTGCCTACCCAGTCTGGTCTTTCCACTTCCACGCGATGAGCTTTGTACGCTGCCTTACTCAAAAGTGAGGCTGTTTCCTGAGTCAATGCATGTGATACCGTTTCAGCAAATGTTGGCTTTGGGTTTGCGTATGTGGCTCGCTTCGTTTCGACGTCCCGTATGCCATTTATAAAACTCTGCATTTTTACCCTCTCGGTGTATTCTACGGGTGCATCCACATTTGCCAAATGAGCCAACCTTTCAACATCCGAAGCAAACTCTTGCAAAGTCTCATTAGCTTTTTGGTAACGGTTTTGCAATTCTATTTGATATATCTGTTCCCTGTGTCCGCTTCCGTACCGTCGTTCTACAGCAGCCATCAATGCGTCATAACTGTTCCGTTCGTACTCTGGAATAGTCTGTAAGATTTCGGCAGCTGGTCCTTTCAATGCTACGAAGAGGGTTATCTTCAGCACTCCAGTTGTTCACTGTTGCGGTCTTCTCAAATTGTAGCTTAAAGACCTGGAAAGGAACACAACCGTCAAAGGATGGTGTTTTTACCTTTGGATTACTCGTTGAAACTACTGGGCGATTTAGTTGCAATTGCTCGATACGTTGTTGTTGTTGTTGTTGTAGCGATAAGGTTGCTCCCCGAAGGCTTTGGGGAGTGTTATCGATGTGATGATCCTTTGCCGGATACAAATCCGGTACGCTCCGGTGCCATAGCACCATTAAGGTCCTAGCCCGACCATCTCGGGAACGATTTATGTGGTCACATTAAACCTTCAGGCCATTCCCTCCCTCCCTACCTCCAAGTTCCATGAGGAGCTTGGGGTCGCCAGAGCCTCGTCTGTTAGTGAAACAGGATTCGCCGCGGATAGGTGAGGTTGACAATTGTGTTTGGAGAAGCTATATATTACGCTGGCAACCTGAAAGGTTGCGCTACACAGCCCCTTGAATCTGGTATTTTAGTCGCCTCTAACGACAGGCATACCTACCGCGGGTATATTCTGATCCCCTAACCCGCTCGATACGTCCTCTCAAAGCATCCACCTCGGTCTCGATTTTTTCCTCAAACTGTAAAATTTTTGTATCTCGCCCCTCCAACTTCGAGGAAATACGTCCTTCTTGCTCTTCCAGTTGAGCAGAGATCTGCGATGATATCTGTGCTGAAATTTGCGCCGACATTTCGGATATTCGTGCCTCTTGTTCTTCAATCTTCGCTGTTATACGGTTCTCCTGCGATTCCAGCTGAGATGACATTTGCGACGACATTTCGGATATGCGTGTCTCCTGTGCTTCCATCTTGGATGTTATGCGTGTCTCCTGTGATTCTAATTGTGATGAAATGTTGGTGGATATTTGTGATGACATTTCGGACATTTGTGCCGATATTGTAGCCAATATCATGTTCAGGTCTGTGTTCGCCATTGTCTGCGGTGTTTCATTTTTCTCCTCCAATTTTGTTGTCTCATCGCCATCAAGATGAAAGACATACTCTTCCACGTCAATTCCTTCTAATTCCATTACCTGTCGTAGTCGTTCCTGAAGTTCTAGTTTAATGCCTGTTGTATTCAATCCACGGCTCTCCAACTCCTTCTTCAGTTGCTGGATCTTCAATTCACTTAACTTTGCCATGTCCAAGTTGTATTCGAAATCTCCAGAATTTATTCAACAATTCCTCTTCTGACACCAATTGCAACGAATTTACTGAAATTCCGCTTCTTCCAAATCTTCTACTAACGTTCGAATCACTAAATGTTGAATAAATAACTCCAATATTGAATAATGCAAAAATGGCCTTTATTAAAGTACTTCACAATAACACTTCGCAACTAATAGCTTGCTTGCTTAAACCAAATTGATTTTCAAAATAATACTGCTATTGATGGCTAGATAGCGTCTTAAATCCAACTGATTATCGCACCTCTACTGTTGCTGCCTTTTATACTCTCTGATTTCCTCGTTCGTATCTTCTAGCGGCTTCCATTTCCAGAAGCTACTAGTTGGCCTTCAGCTATCAAATTTCTCAGCTGTAACTACAGATGCACGATTTTATAGCTTCTCTCATTGCACACTTTCGGGAGTATCTCAGATATATGCATGTGGTTGTGCGTTGCTTCTCCGCTGTGTGTACATACGTATGTGTAGACATAATGATTGATTCGTTTATGTAGATACAAGTGACTGTCTGCTTTATAGTGTTGAGACTTCATTTACTTAGCATCAGACTAGGGATGTGAGTATCACTTAGTGTCACTAATATTCGTCACAGTATTATTATTACTTCATGTAAGTATTGTTTTCAATAAAACCGTTTAGCTTGAACATTTTTTTTAAATTATTTTTTTGAAAATTGTTCAGAATGAGAGGAAAGGAGAAAAACTCACAAGGAATTCTAGTTTAGAATTGGACTGGCAGACGTTTTGAATGCGGCCACATATCCTTACATCGGAAAACAGATGGTATACGTTTACCGCGACATATCCACGGTATATCTCATCATCATTAACTAGCGCTTAACCAAAGCGGTTTTATTTCGAGATAACTGACGCCAATTGGGAGCACCAAGGGATGTTATGCCTTCCCCCAGCTGCCTCTCCTAACTCAGTGGAGGTCTCCCTCTTCCTCTACTTCCAAACTGCGGAGTCGATTGAAATAATTTCTTGGCCGGAGCGAATACGTCCATTCGCATAACATGACTTAGCCAGCGAAGCCTTCGAGTTTTTATTCGCTGCACTATCGTTATATCTGCGTAAAGCTGATGCAGTTCTTCATTTAACCTCATTCAATACTCGCCGTCGGCATCATGGACAGCGCCATAAATCTTCGGAAGAACTTTTCTCTTTGAACACTTCAAGAGCCATCTCATTTTCTCTCGACACCGTACATGATTCCGAGCATTACATCAGGACATTTTTGCTTCTTTGTGTAACCCAGAGAAGTAAGATATTGTAGCGAATTCTGGGAATTTCTGATATTTATGCACCTTCTGATAACGTTCGAATCACTAAACTGTTGAATAAATCACTCCAATATTCAGTATTGCAAACTGGTCTTTATTTAGATTACTTTTGGCGTAGTACTCTACAATTATACTTCACAACCAAGAGCGTGTTTAAATCAAAACTGATTAGTTATTACTCAGCCTGCGCTGCTTTTATACTCTCTGTTGCCTTGTCCGCATATTCTCCAAAGGTCTAGACGTTTCGCTTTCTAGAACTGTTGTATCTCCTGCTTGGTAATTTAGTTATATGCGTGTGTATGTGTGAGTAAGAACTTCGGATGATGACTACATGTGTGTGTGTGTGTGAGATATCTCTTCACTTCGAGCTGCTGGTTATGTGTGTGCATGTACTTCTTGTGCCTTCAATGTATGTGTGTAAATGATGATTGATGTGTTCATATACACAAGTGTGATTTGCTTTACTGTTTTTGTGTTGTGATTATTTACTAACAGCATAGTGATGCTAATATTCGCCACACTGCCCTCCACCTAAGTCGGATCATCCCGATCAGACAAATTTTCCTATCTAAACGCTGCCAGCCTTTCTAAATGAACCACTTTCATTTTGTTTCGTGGTTGTTTGCCAATGGTTTGTATGCGGTAAACTACATCGTTGATCCTTTTTACAACTTCGTATGGGCCTTCACAGTTGCACTTCAGGGACAAACCTTTCTTTCGTTGTGGGTTGTATAACAGCACAAAATCTCCTTCCCAAGGTGACCTCCACATGGACCGTTATGTAGCTCACTGAGAACGTCAGGAACCCTTTTCCTTGGAAAAACTCTTACATCCTCACTCTCCCATACTCAATGCAGGCAACCGGATATCAATTGTAAACTATTCCACTGGGCGCAATATAACTTCGCAATAGGACTCTTTGCTGACATCTCTTTATTTTATCTTTCGTTTCGTTCGAGCCCTCGCATAACATGTGACAGATCTGTATCTTCTAGGTGACACGTCCTTAGTTGTTCCATGTCCCATTCGTCCGAACACGCCGGACATCTATGATGTCTTCCTTAGCCTCAGCTTTCGAACAGTGTTTGCATTCCAAATTACATGGTATTCGTGACATTGCATCGGCATTACTTTTCGATGCTCAATGGAAAAGTCATAGCTTTGTAGTTGCTCGATCCACCGTGTCAATTTACCTTCTGGATTACGGAACTGCAGGAGCCATTTCAACACTGCATGATCTGTCCTGGCGCGGAATCGCTGCCCGTAAAGGTACTTGTGAAAATGCCAACAGCTCTCTCCTTGTAACGCAATAGTTCCTCTCTGGTTTTCCAATTGATCGGCTGTAATATGCAACTACCATCTCATGTCCATCCACCAGTTGTGATAAAACGCCTCCTATAGCATATCCACTCGCATCTGTATCTAGAATAAACGTTGCTCCAGGAATCGGATAAGCCAACATTGGGGCAGTGCACAAACGGTCCTTCAATGTTTGGAAAGTCGCTTCTTGCTCCTTCCATTCAAAAGCTTTGTTTTGTCTTGTAAGCTCGTGGAGGCTATGTGCTATGCTGGCAAAGTTTGGTACAAACCGGCGGTAATATGTGCACAGCCCAAGGAAACTTCTTAATTCATGCAGTCCACGGTCTTGGCCAATCGTTTACAGCTTCTATCTTTTCATTCGCAGTGCAGATGCCTTCTGTCGTTACCTTGTGACACAAATAACTTACTTCCTTTTTAAACAGCGAACACTTTTTGGGACTAAGTTTCAGACCAGCACCAGCCATTCTTTGGAAAACCTCCCCCAAGTTCTTCAGATGTTCTTCGAAGTTCTTTCCCAATACAATGATGTCGTCTAGGTACACTAAGCATGTTTTCCAATGTAGTCCTTTCAGTACCTGATCTATGAGTTTTTCAAAAGTAGCTGGTGCATTACATAGTCCAAAAGACATCACTGTAAATTGCCAAAGACCATCACCGACACTGAAGGCTGTTTTCTCTTTGTCTTCCTACTTCATTTCCACTTGCCAGTAGCCGCTTTTCAAGTCCAGGTGGAAAACCATTTCGTACCAGATAACGAGTCCAGAGTGTCGTCAATCCTTGGCAATGGGCAGCTATCCTTTTTCGTGACGTCGTTGAGCTTACGGTAGTCCACACAAAACCTCATTTTTTCATCCTTCTTCTTCGCAAGTACCACCGGTAAGCTCCATGGACTAGTTGATAGTTCGATGACGCCGCTGTCGCTCATTTCTTGTATAATTTGACTCACCACTTCCCGCTTCGCCAGTGGAATACTACGAGGAGCTTGACGGATCGGCCTCGCATCTCCCGTGTCAATTTGATGTTTCACAACGTTGGTGCGGCCTGGTTTGGAGCCATCTTGGTCAAATATGTTGGCGTACTTTAGGAGCAGTTGTTTTGCCTTTTTCTGATAGTCTTGCACTAGCCCCTCCGTCCATGCCGTGATGTCATTTGAGAGATCAATCTTGCTAGATGAAACGTTTTCTGGAGCGACTCACAGTTAACAATTACCTATATGTAGTTCCTTTTGTCAGTTTGAGTGGTGACTCGAACTCATTGAGTACTCCTACCGGAATACGTCCATCTTGTTTAGTCGTAGCCAGGGTTTTTCCTCCAAGCATTTTCGTTGTTGATTTGTTTGCTGCATCGACAACCCACAATTTGTTCGTCCCATAATCTCCATCAACCTGTGCCCAGATTACTGCCTCCGATTTTGGTGGTGTTTGCTGATTCTCCTCCACCAGCACTCGTTTACTGCTGCAGCCTTTCCCGTAGCCGAAATTAAGTGGCACATCCATGTTCTTATATCGCGTCGTCTTGCTTTGCATGTCGATCTTGATGCCCTGGTGGATTAAGAAGTCCACTCCAATAATGATTTCATCAACAATCTCTGCCACTATAAAATTGTGTAGTAGCGCGACGTTCCCAATTGTGACTTCACCTGCTACTTCTCCAATTACCTGGATGTCCTCTCCAGTGACTGTACGTTATCTTGCTCCAAGCAATGGTATTATCTTCTTGTTCACTAAATCTGATCGAATGATGGAATGAGATGCACCCGTATCTACAGTTAGTAAACATTCCTTTCCATCGACATGTCCTCCGACAGTAAGATTGCTTGACCTTCTTCCAATTTGCGAGATAGAGATTATGGGGCATTCAATTGCGGGAGACAGCTGTCGCCCCTTGCGGCTGCATCGCTTTAGTTTAACGATGGGATGGATTTGGAGATTTGCTCATCTCCTTCAGCTCTGCGTTTACGACCAGCCACATTGTTGGAACTATTAGGATTGGTGCTGCAATAACGTGCAATATGCCCTGGCTTTCCACACTTAAAGCATTTGACTGCATCATTATTCTTCTGCTGCGTTCCCTTTAAAGCTTCCAAAATTGCGTCTACCCACTCTGGTTTTTCTAATTCCACACGATGGGCTTTGAATGCTGGTTTACTCAAAAGTGAGGCAGTTTCCTGAGTCAGTGCATGGAATACTGCTTCAGCAAATGTTGGCTCTGGGTTTGCGTATGTAGCTCGCTTTGTTTCGACGTCCCGTATGCCATTTATAAAGTTCTGAATCTTTGCCCTTTCAGTGTATTCCACGGGTGCGTCCGCATTTGATAGATGAGCCAATCTTTCAATGTCCGAAGCATACTCCTGCAAAGTCTCGTTAGATTTTTGGTAGCGGTTTTGCAATTCAATTTGGTAGATTTGCTTCCTGTGTTCGCTTCCGTAACGTCTCTCGACAGCGGCCATCAATGCTTCATAACTGTTCCGTTCGTACTCTGGAATAGTCTGTAAGATTTCAGCTGCAGGCCCTTTCAATGCCACGAACAGTGCAGCAACTTTATATTCCGCTTTCCAGTTGTTAACTGCTGACGTCTACTCAAATTGAAGCTTAAATACCTGGAAATGAACCGAGCCGTCAAAATATGGATTTTTTACCTTCGGATTGCTCGCTGGAACAGCTGGCCGATTTAGTTGTAACTGCTCCATACGACGTTTTAATTCATCACTGCTACAACAACAAAAACAACGTTTTAATTCATCGACTTCTGCCTGAAATTGAGCGATTTTTGCATCCTGTGCTTCCAGCTTTGATGTTACCCTTGCTTCCTGTGCTTCTAACTGCAAAGACATTTGTGCCGCTTATCTTGTGCTTCCATCTTGGATGCTATGCGTATCTCCTGTGATTCCAGTTGGGATGCCATATATGTATTCTGTTCTTCCAGTTGAGTTTTCATCTTACATACGTGTCTCCTGTGATTCTAGTTGAGATGCCATTGTCGACATTTGTGCAGATATTGCAACCAATATCATGTTAAAGTCTGTGTTCGTCACTGTCTGCGGTGTTTCATTTTTTTTCTTCCATTTTTGTTGCTGCCTCTACCCCATCAAGATGAAAGACATACTCCCCCACTGTAACTCCTTCCGACTACATAACCTCTCCTAGTCGTGCTTTAAGTTCGGATTTATTACCGGTTGTATTCAATCCACGGTTCTCTAACTTCATTTGCAGTTGCTGGATTTTCAATTCACTCAACTTGGCTATGTAGTTGTTGTCTTCTGCAATTTATTCAACAATTCCTCTTCTGACACCAATTGTAACGAATTTAGGGAAATCCTGGTTATTATGCGTCTTCTGCTAACGTTCGAATCGCTAAACTGTCAAAGAAATTATTCCAATATTCAATATTGCAAACTGGTCTTTATATAGATTACTTCGGGAGTACTTCACAATTGCACTTCACTTCACAACTAATAACGTGTTTAAATCAAACTGATTATTGATTCCTCAGCTCGCGCTGCTTTTATACTATCGATTTTCTCGTTCACGTATTTCTCCAAAGGTCTAGTCATTTCGCGAAAATGTGTTCGAGAACAGTTGCATCTCATGCTTGGTTACCAAGCTATATAGATGTATATTTGCAGTTTGTGCTTTTCTACTAGCCATATGTGTGTGTATGTGTGAGTAACAACTCTTAGCTGATGAGATATTCTTCGTCGCCTTATATGTATGTGTGTAAATGATTATTTATGTGTTCATGTACAAAAGTGTAGCTTGCGTTAATGTTTTTGTTGTTGTGATTATTTACTAGCAGCATAGTGATGCTAATATCCGCCACAATATATATTTAATTCAAAACAAAATATGTATAAACATACAACATTCTATTTTCAATAGTTTTTCCTTTTCTTAAAGAATGTTTTCTCCTCTATAAATTTGGTATACAACACCCTGAAACACTCGAAAATCATTGCCTGGCAGCTTCAATTGTAGAAAGAGGTGAATATAACAGTTCACCACTACTGTTGTTGTTGTAGCGATAAGGATACTCCAAGAAGGTTTTGGGGAGTGCTATCGATGTTGATGGTCCTTTGCCGAATGCAGATCAGGTCCGTTCCGGTAACAAGCACCATTAAGGTACTAGCCCGACAATCTCGGCAACTATTTAGCATGACCACATAAATCCTTCTAGGCCAACCCGCCCTACCACTCTCTAGATTCATGACGAGCTAAGGGTCGCCAGAGTCTTTTTACAGGTTAACTGTGGCTGTATACTACAACTGCGCTCATTGACTATTTTGTTTCTTTACTATTACATATTTTTTTATTCAACTCACCACAAATTCGTCCCATTCTGTGCAAAGTACAATAGCGTGTGTACTACGTACTGCACTATAGGGATCGCTATGTATTTGCACTGCCTTTTTAACACTCTCGGGTGATTCGGTGACGCATGGATGTGTTAAATCGTCTATTATCTGCTCTGGTTCTACTTTTGGATCATAAATATCTAATTTAGCACCCTCCTCAAGTAATGTCTTGCATACCGTTATTGCTGGCGTTTCACGTGTATCGCCAGTATTTTTCTTAAAGGCGAAACCAAAAATTGAAATGCGTTTATCTGATACAGTGTTGAATAGGCTTTCGATAATCTGAAAAATTAAAAATTAATAAAATCAAATAATCTATTTAGTAAACTTTTAAGCAATCATTAGCAAATTTTACCTTTTGTGAAAATCGTGATTTCTGATATTCGTTCATATCAATCACTTGCTGCCAATATGCCGCTACTTCAGGCAAATTTAAACCTTCACATATATAAACCAAATTTAAAATATCTTTTTGAAAACAACTACCACCAAAACCAACTGATGCTTGTAAAAATTTCGCACCAATACGTGAATCTAGACCAACGGCACGTGCCACCTCGGACACATCGGCACCCGTCGCTTCACACACTGCCGACAATGAATTTATACTCGATATACGTTGTGCTAAGAATGCATTTGCTGCTAGTTTTGATAATTCCGAACTCCAGGTATTCGTTGTTAAAATATTTTTTTTCGGTATCCAATGTTCATAGATCCAAGATAGCTTTTCAACAGCTTTGTGACCATCTGTAGTTTCCTCACCACCGATTAGTACACGATCAGCATGTAAGAGATCTTCAATGGCAGTTCCTTCCGCGAGAAATTCCGGATTCGAAAGTATATCATAGCGCAGACCGGGCCTCTGATTGGCATGCAGTATATGCATAATACTTTCGGCAGCACGTACTGGCACTGTACTCTTCTCCACCACAATTTTATTGGATTGTGCAATCTCAGCAATCATACGTGCAGCGCTTTCAACATATTTTAAATCAGCAGCACGACCTTAAAAATAAAAATTGTTGGTTTTCAATTTTCTGAATTTAATATGATGTTGTTTACCTTTTCCATTGCCAAAATTCTTTGTTGGTGTATTTACAGAAATGAATATAAGATCAGCTTCTTTGATGGCAGTTTCAATATCGGTAGAAAAGAAGAGATTCACACTACGACACTTTTTAACGACATCGTCGAGACCCGGCTAAAATGGCAAATAAAAAAACGAAATTTAATTGTATCTATATACTAGAGGTTTACGCCGATCTCTTTATCGGGGTCGGCGGCGTAGAGATCGTAGTATACGGGCGTATTTACCATACCATAAACAATTTGCTTTTCTATTTTAAAATACTGTGACGAATATTAGCATCACTAAGTGATACTCAGATCCCTAAGGATATTAAATAAAGGCACAGCAACAAGAAAGCAAACTGCCACTCTTGCGTACGTAAACAAATCAATCATCATTTACTCGCATACATACAAGGCAAAGGAGAGATACGTACAAACACATGTAATCATCAGCCGAAATAGTAATATGGTTACAAGCTACAAGTATACCTGCATATGGTTGGTAAACAGGCATGAAGTTCGAGAAATTACTAGACCTTAGTAGAAAACTGAAGCAGACAAATGTAAATTGTATTATAAGGGATTAAAATGCTATAACGAGCTACCTAATGATATCAAATCATGTAATGCCAATAGATTAAAAAAAAATTGTATATTCATTGCAAAACCCCAACAATTTAGGACTGTATAGGCAGGCTTCCATAGAATCAATAAAAATGTATGCCTGCTAAGTATTCTGATATGAAGCGTCTTCCGACAATTTCACTTCCAAGTTCTTGTGCGCATACAATAAAAGTCGCCGAAGCACATACTGCAACGCATCACTCGATCATATCAGTGCATCGCCGTTCGGATGTAGCCTTCGTGCTTATTCATAAACGGCCTTCATACCAGAAATAACTGCCATCAAAATCCATTCGTAGTAGTCTAAATAAAAGCAACTTTAAAAATGTTCTTTATGCTCATTTTAGTTGAAACCATTATGCTTCTTGAGTTTTCGCCATCAATATGTATGAGTGTAAACAATGTTTTGTTATTGAATTTAATTATTTGTTTATTTTAGATACTACTAAATTAAGATACTTCTTCTATGTTTAATATGATAATGTAACCTACATAGCCCTCGGTTATTACTTTTTTTTTTTTACATTGAGATTTATCTTTTTGTTGTACTATAAAATATCCTAGATCTTATTGTACTAATACTATTTTTGCAATAAATGATGAAATGATGATGAAAATAATGTTGGCATGATTCGGACGGTCTGCCACAGTTCAGCACCATACGGTAGTTCATAGATATAACTAGGTTAGAATTATATGTTAGTCTAGTTAAGATTATATATATATATATACATTGTAAATAGATATAAGCTAGGCTTAATTAAGCTGTAATAAATAAATAAAATAGAAATATGCGAATGAAGCAACGGAGAGTATAAAAGGGGCGCAAGCTGAGTAGTAAGTAATGAGTTTGATTTAAACACGCTATCAGTTGCGAAGTGAAGTTTAATTGTGAAGTATAATTGTACTACTCCCAATGCAGTCTAATAAAGGCCATTTTGCAATACAGAATATTGGAGTGATTTTTATTCAACATTTTAGCGATTCGAACGTTAGCAGAAGGTTGCAAATAAGCAGAATTTCCCAAAATTCGTTACAATACTAACATTCAGGAAAGATTGTTTTTTTTTTTGCAATTGCTTCTGCTCTGAACATGAACGGAGCATAGAGCACAGAGCCGTAACATAAAAAGGTGATAGCATTTCTAAGACTCTGCTGTGGGCTAAGTTGTTTGTCTAAGCGGTGCACACAGCAGAGTAAAAACTCCAAACGAAATGCTATTTGTAGTGAAGATATAAAAAAAACTATTTGCTTTATTGGGCAAAAAGCAAAAAAAAAAGTTACAACAACTTAAAAGTCGACAATTTAAACTACATGTCAAAAAAAAAACAACATCACATAGGTACATCAGATCTAACAACAAAAACATGAGAAAAGACAAGGTTCTGCCTCCCCCCAGCGGGTTAGGGGTTTAGAATATACCCGCGCTAGGTATGCCTGTCGTAGGAAGCGACTAAAATACTAAATAAATTCAAGGGGTTGTGTAGCGCATGGCCTAGAAGGTCGCATGTGGTCATACCAAATCGTTTCCGAGATGGCCGGGCTTGGTACTTGAACGTACCGGATCTGCATATGGCAAATGACTATCAACATCGATAACACTCCCCAAGGCCTTCGGGGAGTGTCCTTATTGCAACAACAACAACAACAAGGTTCTGACAAACAGTGTCCGATAGAGCAAATAGCAATAAACTCATTTTATTGGTATCGCTCCCCCACAAATAGCATTTCGTTCGGAGTTTTTGCTCTGCTACTTGCTGTGCTCTAAAACAGAACGAAGCCCATAGCGGAGCCTTAGAAATGCTATCAGTTTTTATGTTACGACTCTACTCTATTCTCTGTTCATGTTCAGAGCTGAAGCTGTATCAGATCATATTTTTCACTGCTACTACTACTTTGGAGTAACAAATGCAAACACTGGTTTTGTTTATGGTGTAATTAAGAAATCGAAATTTTGTGAATTTTGGACCTGAAGTGACTCGGGGTTTCTTCGAGGACAACAGAATCCGATTAGCTGAAATCGAATAAATGCTTGTTGTCGACTATCGCTATTGTAACGAATTTAGGGAACCTCCGCTTATTTTACACCTTCTACAAACGTTCGTATCGCTAAATTGTTAAATAAATCACTCCAATATTCTGTATTGCAAAATGGTCTTTATTAGACTTCTTTGGGAGTAGTACAATTATACTTCGCAACCAATAGCGTGCTTAAATCAAACTGAATACGGACTACTCAGCTTCTGCCGCTTTTATACTCTCTGCCCAAATGTCTAGACGTTTCTTCTTCTAGAATCCTCTACCTGGTCACCAGTCATACACGCGTGCATTTGTAGTGTGTAACCATATGCGTGTGTATATGTGAGCGAAGTAGTAGCTGATGATGATATGCATTTGTGAGTATCTCTCTGCTGCTTGTATGTATGTGTGAACATGATGATTAATTTGTTTACGTACATACAAGTTCGGCAGCTTGTTTTATTGTTGTAGCTTTATTTACTTAGTATCAGATTAGTGATGTGAGTATCACTTAGTGTTACTAATATTCGTCACACTATTGAACGACTATTCGAGTGTTGAACTATATATAGGTTAACTTGAATGCAAGCACTCCGAGTGTATTTTTGCCATGAAAAGCTTCTCAGTGAAAACTCGTCTCGAGCACGACGTAAATTGGAAGATAAGCTCGGCCTAAAATTTGTTCGGAGGTTATTACGCCTAATATATATATGTGTATATATATATATACATATATATAAATATATATCTATACTAGCAGACCCGGCAGACGTTGTTCTGCCCTAAATTTGGCCCATCTGCATATTTTAATAAGCTTTTTCCGTCTAACTCTGCATGTATTTTGTTCCAGTCCCAGTCCCACTCTGAGTCTCAGTCCCAGTCCCAGTCCTAGTCCTAATCCCAGTCCCAGTCCGTCTCTAGTCTACTTCCCGGAAAAAAGGATCGTAAATACTAATATAGGCAAATTTATATACCAAATTTCAGGCAAATTGGATAGGACGTATGTAAATAGGTATGTGGGTATTATTACTTTATTTCTCTATTTCGGCTTCGCATGTATATTTATCAGGTTTGCCAGGTTGATGCGACTAAATCGAATATCACAATGAAAATTACTTTAGAGCCCCCCCCCCCCCCTCAGCAACACCTTTCATTTCATATCCATATTACCCACACATTCTAGGGGTATCCGGGTCCACGTTTTGGCCCATATCTTGAGACCCTAGTCACCAAGCGGTATAATATATTACTCTGTACTAAAGCACTCATCAACAGCTTTCATTTGATATCCATATTATATAAACACATTCTAGGGGTGCCCGGGTCCACGTTTGATCAAAATCGACCGACGCATCTCTTCAAACACCGCCGACCAACTAACACACATTTTAGCCTTGCCTTTTATATATAGATTTTTATTCTATATCATACTTCACTATAATATTAAAACGGAATGCAGATATTCCTTGCGTTTGAAATTCGGCTTAAAAATTGTACATGGAACAACTAAAGACTCTCCTGAATTAAAAAAAATGTCTTAGTACTTCTAAATCGCGGGCCCCCTTAGAAACACCGGGTCCGGGGGTAATCCCCCCATCCCCTCCCCTCTCTAGCCGGGCCTGGTGATGTGCTATACTTGATATCATTCGCTTTTATATTTTTTATTGATAAGCACGTTGGTTAATTAAACACCAACCAATTACACGGAAGTACATCCGCACCACCTGAAAATGAGTACCGGTGCGTATACGTAACACTTTATTATTACGTATAAACATATAAAAAAATTTGCAATAAAATAATATTGCGACTATAAACTCAGATATAACCTATCCTATATTTCAAGTTAGATCAAACTACACACGGGGCGTAAAACAAATTCAAAATCGGTTCAGTAGTTTAGGAGTCCATCGCGGACAAACAATGTGACACGTGATTTTTATATATAAAGATATATAAAAATCAAATTCTGTGTGTATGTTCGTTATGGAAACGTATTTCCCACACTTCAATCATCACCAAATTTTGGCTGTAGGTTCATTCGATCAAGACGAAAGTTTCTCATATTTCAGAATTAAGAATTTTATATTTAAATGTTTTTGTTTTTTGGCTATGCGAACGAACTATCTTAGCTCCCAAAAATGATCATGTTAACAAAATCAATGATCGCATTCAAAACCCATTTCCTGGTGAGGGGACGAAATATAAATCGATCGACACAGTTACAGATGATGATAAAATTGTGAATTATCCAATTGAATTCCCAGAACTAAAAGGAATGCCTGCGCATATATAAACTTTAAAAATTGTGCAATGGAACCAGACTTTGCGTTTAGAAATAAATGCCGAATGTAATCGAAGCAACAATCATCAGCGGTAAAAGCAAAGGTGAAGATGTGCTCATACCACGGATCCCAATGATTCCTACAGATTTGCCATTCAATTTTAAGCGCTTACAGTTTCCTGTACGCCTTGCTTTTGCAATTACAATCAAGAAAGCACAAGGACAATCGCTTACTGTTGCAGGATTAAATTTAGAGAGTCCGTGATTTTCCCATGGCCAGCTATATGTTGCTTGCTCTAGAGTTGGAACACCAAAAAATTTGTTTATCTTTGCACCGAACGAAAAAACCAATACTATTGTGTACCAACATGCATTACAATAAGATACAAGAATAAAATGTTTTAACAGAAAATTTCACCAAATATGCGTACAAAATTCAATTCAATTTACAGAACAATACATTAAATTATCAACAAACAAAACAGAAAAGATAACGCAACATTCATTCGATTTCGGGCGTTACAACGTATGCCGGGTAAAGCTAGTATATAACTTCAATGCATAAAAATTTAATATTTTTCATTTAATTACGTAAACTATTAAAAATACTTATTGTTATATGGGAATGTTATGGCTTATCTCGAAATAACCGACGAATACCATATGGTAACGCAAAAGGTGTCGCTATATTTCTACGAATTAATTCTAAACTGCATAACAAATCTACAAATGAATAATGGTATTTTATACAGTATATTCGTGACTTTCCGCAAAACAAAGCTTTGATCAGTCTGGGTTCAAATAGTGAAGCTATCGTACGTCAAATTTAAGTGAGAAAAAAAAAGAAAAATTAAAAACTCCCGTTTGTCAATATGGCACATCGGTAAATACGCGAATTATATTAATCATTTTTAAGAACATTTGAATAAAAGCTATACAAGTCGATAACTAATGAAATAAGTTATTATATTTAAGTAAATTTTTTGTGGAATTATTTAATTTCTAGTCCTTTTTTTACATTTTATTTAAGGCGTTACCATATGGTAACCGTGGATCGGCTAGGGTTTAGGTTTTTTTTTTGACTTATTTTGCTTTGTTGATTTTCCGACAGGGTGGTTAAATGATGTATATTGGAACAATTTTCCGTCATCCCTTGTCAAATTTGGTTTTGGGACAAACTGGTTTCGGCGTTGTGCCATCATAAGTGTCGATTTTCGTTTTTTTTCGTATTTCATGGGATTTTCTATGCTAGGGTACAGTTTTCTGCGCGTTTCAATGGCTTTTATGTGCTTTTTGTAAATTTATCTGATATAATTTGCAGAATTTTTTAAATACTACGACTTTCAGAAGTTTATCGTTGCAACAAATATTTGATTACATTCAAGAGCTCGATGAAGCAGGAGATCAAGGTCAACTAGCCGATATACCAACCACTCTTTATATCGAGCCTCCTGTAGATGAAAACATATCTGGTGAAGATGATGCTGAAGATGATTGTGCTGGAGTCTCAGATAACGTATGCCCCGCTCGGCTAAAAGGCGAATGTGAAGTAATAATGGCTAGTGGACGACGTTTCGCCTACCCGCTGTTGGCTTATCTCAAGTCATGTCAAAGTTAACGGACGAATAGCATGTATGAAATGCAACGTAGGACTTTGTGTGAAGTGTTTTGCAAGTTACCATATCAAGCCATAATTTCAACCACCTACATATATTTAAGTATCTACATAAACGAATAAATAATTGCGTCTACACATATGTACGTATACGAGCAGCGGAGCGGCAATGCGCAAACACATGCATATATCTTATCTGATTTGTCACAAGAGAGAGCAATAATTTGTGCACGTAGTTGTGGCTGGCGATTTTGTAGCCGAAACTAACTAGTAACTTCTGGAAATCGAAGAGCCTAGAAATATGCAGCGTAAACTATAAAAGCGGGGCAGGCGAGTAAGAAGTAATTCAGTTTGAGTTGAGCTATCAATCAGTAGTAGAGTTTCATTTGAGTTATCAGTCAGTTTGGTTATTAAGCCAGCGAGTAGCAAAGTATTAGTGTTATTGGTAAGTACTTTAATAAAGGCCATTTTCCATTATTCAATATTGGAGTTATTTATTCAACAGTTTAGTGATTCGAACTTAGCAGAGGATTGCAAATAAGAGGATTTGCAGTAAAATTCGTTACAATATTTTTATAAAGTTATTCTTTCCTCATTAACGGTTTAATATAAATGTTCAAAAACGCCTACTATTTGTGAAATAAAATTAAAAAAACCATGTTTAAAATAGTATTTTCTTTCATCAAAAACCTGTACCCTATACGACCCAGGATTATCATAAGGTAACGCTAGTTTTCCGAATTTTCCGGAAAAGCGTAACAATTCAATAAAAAATGGATCATTTTCGTGCTCAGGAGGTCAAAATCTATGTCAGCTTCTTTCCAACTAAATACAAGACAAACAAGTAAGGAAGGCTAAGTTCGGGTGTAATCGAACATTACATACTCAGCTGAGAGCTTTGGAGACAAAACAGAGGAAAATAATAATGTAGGAAGATGAACCTAGTGTAACCCTGGAATCTGTTTGTATGACATGGGTATCAAATGAAAGGTGTTAATGAGTATTTTAAAAGGGAGTAGCCCTAAGTTGTATATGTGAAGGCGTTTTCGAGATATCGGCCAAAATGTGGACCAGGGTGACCCAGAACATCATCTGTCGGGTACCGCTTATTTATTTATATATGTAATACCACGGACAGTATTCCTGCATTGATTCCAAGGGCTTTTGATTTCGCCCAGCAGAACTTTTTCATTTTCTTCTACTTAATATGGTAGGTGTCACACCCATTTTACAAAGTTTTTTCTAAAGTTATATTTTGCGTCAAAAAACCAATCCAATCGCATTGTTTCATCCCTTTTTTCGTATTTGGTATAGAATTATGGCATTTTTTCATTTTTCGAAATTTTTGATATCGAGAAAGTTGGCGTGGTCATAGTCGGATTTCGGCCATTTTTTATACCAAGATAAAGTGACTTCAGATAAGTACGTGAACTTATTTTAGTAAAGATGAATCGATTTTTGCTCAAGTTATCGTATTAACGACCGAGCGGAAGGACCGGCGGTCGACTGTGTATAAAAACTGGGCGTGGCTTTAACCGATTTCGCCCATTTTCATAGAAAACAGTTATCGTTATAGAAGCGATGCCCTTACCACATTTCACAAGGATTGGTAAATTTTTGTTCGACTTATGGCATTAAAAGTATTCTAGATAAATTAAATGAAAAAGGCGGAGCCACCCCCATTTTGAAATTTTCTTTTATTTATGTATTTTGCTGCACTATATCATTACTGGAGTTGAATTTTGACGTAATACTACTTATATACTGTAAAGATATTAAATTTTTTGTTAAAATTTGACTTTTAAATTATTATTTTTTTTAAAGTGGGCGTATTCGTCATCCGATTGTGCAAATTTTGATTTAGAACACATATAGTAATAGGAGTAACATTCCTGCCAAATTTCATCATGATATCTTCAACAACTGCCAAATTACAGCTTGCAAAACTTTTAAATTACCTTCTTTTAAAAGTGGGCGGTGCCACGCCCATTATCCAAAATTTTACTAATTTTCTATTCTGCGTTATAAGGTCAACCCACCTACCAAGTCTCATCGCTTTGTCCGTCTTTGGTAATGAATTATCGCACTTTTTCGCTTTTCGAAATTTTCTATATCGAAAAAGTGGGCGTGGTTATAGTCCGATTTCGTTCATTTTAAATAACGATCTGAGATGAGTGCCCAGGAACCTACATGCCAAATTTTATTTCTTTTTTCGCCCAGATCATTTTGATATATAGAAGTCTATATCTATCTCGATTAGTTTATGCCGTTACGGGGTACCGTTATGCGAACAAAGTTAATATACTCTATGAGCTCTGCTCAGCTGAGTATAAAAAAGTTATGGGAACTACCGGGCTAATCAGATACAATACGTCACTTACTTGGCGGACAAGAAAGAAACTCGCATTTCTCACGAACACTTCTGGTATTTAGTGGTATGTAATGCAATCCCTTAGCATGTACTACCAAAAAATCCGAAAAAAATTCCGCAATATCCCCGAAATTATCGAGAAATACTCTGAAAGTAATCAAGAAACTAGCGTCGACACGTCGTTTAAATAAAAAAGGCATTGGTAGTGTGTTACTGGCTATTAAAACTGCCACTCCCCGTGACATATTTAGTTCTTTGTCACTCAAATATGTAATCGGAAATACAATCTGCATTTTTGCAATGATTTAGTTGGATTTAAATTTAATCCAAAGTGCTATTTCTGACATTCTTACCCAAATATTTTTCTCTAAAGTTTTGTATGCTTACTCATGCTTTTCCCAGCCGAATAGAAAACTCGGAAAATTTTAGTCAATGGCAGCATTTTGAGACATACCGTAATAGTCTTATCTAGTTATCGATCAAATAAACACAGATTCAACAAAGAAGACGCCTTTGACTTGGCGACCATCCTTTACTTTGAAATAATCAAGACAATTTTTTAATCTTTCGAGGGCAATCGCCGTTTACATACCAAGAGATAAGATGGGTCGTATAAGGCTCATCGCTTCTCTGTATATATTTTTTTGGACTTGCGATGTCCCTAAGAATTGTAATGTTAACATTCACGCTGATGATGTGAAATTTTATCAGTGCTGTCCTTGTTGTCGTGCCAGTTTGTTTATAATAGTTTATTTATATATCCTTAAAAGTAGAAGCAGGTTAGGTTAGTTTGAACTCCGTCCTCTTGGCAAATACTAAAAGCTTTCTAGGACCTTCCACTTTCTAGGACCTGCCACTTCCTGCTTCTAGGTCTGACAGCTGTGTCACGACTGATAGCTGGAGTCTTAGCCTGGCAACGAAACGTTCTCGATCGTTTTCTCCTCCAACCCGCACTTCTTACATCTGCTATGACTTACCAAGCCCAATTTAAAGGCATGTGACGCTATAATTGGTCGATATTAAGAGAAGGGGAGAGGTGCACATGATCGACCAAGAGTGAAAGGCGTGGGTCCAAGCGCGGGGCTGTAAAGTGTCGAAGATTATATGTAGCTCTTACAACCTTAGACTAACTGAGATAACTTACTTACTTAAACGGTTTTGGTCGTCTAACAAGGCCCGCCAGTCGCTTCTTCTGTCTGCCAACTGGCGCCAATTGGTCACACCAAGTAATTTTAAATCGTTTTTCACTGCTTCCATAGGCATATTTGTGTCTAACCCAAAATAGACTGGGAATGACTGAAAACTGTTTCAAAATAATTCTAGCACTCTGCCGAATACATCACTAGTGCTCGTTTAAATTTTTTTTTTGAATTGTTATGGGAAAAAAATATGCAAATACTTGTCTCAAAAATGTTAACTTACCATATGTTCCAAAATATGTAACAAAGAAGCGAAGGCTAATATCTTAATATATAAAAAACACGTGTCACAGGTTTGAGGCCAATGGACTCCTAAACTACTGAACCGATTTTGAATTTGTTTTGCATCCCGCGTGTAGTTTGATTTAACTTGAAATATAGGATAGGTTATATCCCAGTTTATAGTCGCAATATTATTTTATTGCAATTTTTTTTATTTGTTTATATGTAATATTAAAATGTTACGTATACGCAGTGGCACTCATATTTTAAGGTGGTGCGGATATCCTTCGTGTAATTGCTTGGAGTTTAATTAAACAACCTGCTTATCAATAAAAAATATTATAGCGAATGATATCAAGTATAGCACATCACCAGGCCCGCCGAGAGGTGGGGCGGGGGGTGGGGGGAGGAGGGGTTTCTGAGGGGGGCCCGCGATTTAGAGGTACTATGACATTTTTTTTTAATACAGGAGAGTCTTTAGTTGTTCCATGTGCAATTTTTAAGCCGAATTTCAAAAGCAACGAAAATCTGCATTTCGTTTTAATATTATAGTGAAGTATGAAAAATAAAAATCTATATACATATATAAAAAGAAAGGCTAAAATGTGTGTTAGTTGGTCGCCGGTGTTTGAAGAGATGCGTCGGTCGATTTTGTTCAAACTTTCACACAAGTTGCGTAAACCTCACGCGGTGGTTACTACAGGTACAGGGTCTCGAGATATAGGCCAAAACGTGGGCCAGTGAATGCCTAAACAGTGTTTATATAATATGGATATCAAATGAAAGCTGTTGATGAGTGCTTTGGTACAGAGTAATATATTATCCAGAGACGGACTGGGACTAGGATTAGGACTAGGATTGGGACTGAGACTCGGAGTGGGACTGGGACTGAGACTGGAATAAAATACATACCACCCTCTGGGACAGGCAATAAGGGATGCAGAAGAATGAGAAGGCATTGAGAGAAGAGAAAAGAGAGAAGGAGGAGATTGAGAAAGAGATAGAATGAGACGAAGATGGAGATAGATGAAGCGAAAAAGGCGGAGGGAGGAGTGAATAAAAGGATTAGGAAAAAGTGAAGAGGAGGGGAGGGCAGAGTCAGACGGAAAAAGCTTATTAAAATGTATGCAGATAGGCCAAATTTAGGGCAGGACAACGTCTGCCGGGTCTTCTAGTATATGTATATATATTTACCTAACTGTTGTATAAATTTATACAAAAAATATTAAAAGGAATAAAAGCGAACAAACATAAGACAAAACAAGTAAGGAAGGCTAAGTTCGTGTGTAACCGAACATTACATACTAGGGCGGGTCCATTTAAATAGGATCAAAATAAGAAACTTTGCCGAAGGAACCATACCTCTAAAACGAATTCTGATGTCCGCCAATTCGGGTCGAACTTTTGGGTAGGGGCAAATTGTGAAAAATCCCACTTTAACCCATTTAGAGTGCTCCAATCGAGTCCAAATGTATGACCGACCCCCACTAACTTTGGAGGCCCGACCCACCGATGCCAGGAACACCCCTGGGGGTTCACCATACAAACATTTCAAAAAATCGCCGGTTTTGCACTTTACATGAAAAAATCAGCTAAATGGCTATGTGGTAATAAGGCCAATTGACCTTATGGCCGTTGACCTTATGTCACCACACCATCACATTAATGCATTGCCATCGAGCCCTGATAGGTGTGCAAAGTTGCAATCAAACTTATCGCCATTCAAAGTGTTGATAAGGCCAATTGACCTTATATCACCACACCATCACATTAATGCATTGTCATCGGTCCTTGATACGTATGCAAAGTTTAAAATTAATCAGACTTCTAGAAACCGGTGAAAATTAAGCTCAAAGATTCCGTTACATACAGGCCAAGCTAATAGAAGCGTGCTAAAAATGAATTTAACTTAGTAATAGAAAATAAATTAAAATAAATTATTATAAATTAGCGTTTTTACAACCCTTTTAAAACCAAGGCATCACTGTGATGCATTTGCATGTCGTAAACATAAAAGGGAGTGGGCCATAGTTCTATAGGTGGACGCCATTTCAGGATATCGCCATAAAGGTGGACCAAGGGTGACTCTAGAATGTGTTTGTACGCTATGGGTATCAAATTCAAGTTATTAATGAGGGTTTTAAAAGGGAGTGGGCCCTAGTCGTATATGTGAAGGCGTTTTCGAGATATCGACAAAAATGTGGACCAGGGTGACCCAGAACATCATCTGTCGGGTACCGCTAATTTATTTATATATGTAATACCACGAACAGTGTTCCTGCCATGATTACAAGGGCTTTTGATTTCGGCCTGCAGAACTTTTTCATTTTCTTCTACTTAATATGGCAGGTGTCACACCCATTTTACAAAGTTTTTTCTAAAGTTATATTTTACGTCAATAAACCAATCCAATTACCATGTTTCATCCCTTTTTTCATATTTGGTATAGAATTATGACATTTTTTTCATTTTTCGAAATTTTCGATATCGAAAAAGTGGGCGTGGCCATGGTCGGATTACACCCATTTTTAATACCAAGATAAAGTGAGTTCATATAAGTACGTTGCTCAAGTTATCGTTTTAACGACCGAGCGGAAGGACAGACGGTTGACTGTGTATAAAAACTGGGCGTGGCTTTAACCGATTTCGCCCATTTTCAAAGAAAACAGTTATCGTCCAAATTTCACAAGGATTGGTAAATTTTTGTTCATTTTATGGCATTCTAGACAAATTAAATAACAAAGGGCGGAGTCACGCCCATTTTGAAATTCTTTTATTTTTGCATTTTCTTGCACCATATCATTACTGGAATTGAATGTTGACATAATTTACTTATATACTGTAAAGATATTAAATTTTTTGTTAAAATTTGACTTTTCAAGTTTTTTTTTTTTAAAGTGGGCGTGTTCGTCATCCGATTTTGCTAATTTTTATTTAACATACATATAGTAATAGGAGTAACGTTCCTGCCAAATTTAATCATTATATCTTCAACGACTGCCAAATTACAGCTTGCAAAACTTTTAAATTACCTTCTTCACAACGCCCACTTTTACCACGCCCATTGCCCAAAATTTGTCTAATTTTCTATTCTGCGTCATAAGGTAAACCCACCTACCAAGTTTCATCGCTTTATCCGTATTTGGTATTGAACTATCGCACTTTTTCGGTTTTTCGAAATTTTCGATATCGAAAAAGTGGGTGTGGTTATAGTCCGATGTCGTTAATTTTAAATAGCGATCTGAGATGAGTGCCCAGGAACTTACATAATAAATTTCATTAAGATACCTCAAAATTTACTCAAGTTATCGTGTTTACGAACGGACGGACGGACTGACGGACATGGCTAAATGAATTTCTTTTTTCGCCCAGATCATTTTGATATATAGAAGTCTATATATGTATATCTCGATTAGGTTATGCCGTTACGGGGTACCGTTATGCGAACAAAATTAATATACCCTGTGAACTCTGCTCAGCTGAGTATAAAAATCAGGAGGGGTTGCTTTTACGAAGGAAGGAAAAAGGGGAAAATGCAATCCCCTTCAATTGCAGTAGAAATGTACTGTATATTTGTAGTAATAGTAGTTATGTAAATACCAGCAGGTTTTCAGAAATTTATAAATTTTTTTCTTAGTGTTTCGTGAAATGATTTGGATTTTTATTGCTAACAAAAAAAAAAACTGTACATGATCTCACAAAAAACCAACAATGGCTTAGAACTTTAAATTCAGACGCAGAAAGGTTCAATGCACAGCTTAGGTACGTTCTTGCTATACAGAATCGTTTCGGATAAAGCCATTTTTGTGTTTATTTATTATTGAATTAGGGAAGTTCGGAACGCGTTATATCGTGCTACCTCACGTGGTAGTTTAGAAAGAATAAAATGAATGCTTGCCAGACTTTTGGTTGCTAGATCTAAAGTAGCTATGGCGTTCAATTATTTGCGTAATTAAATGTTCCATAAAATGTTGGTACGTTTGTAAATTAGTACGACATTTCCACCCCCAGCGGGTTAGGGGCCTAAAATATACCCGCGGCAGGTATGCCTATCATAAGAGGCGACTAAACTACACAAATGATTATAGGAGTTATGTCGCGCAACCCTTTCAAGGTGATGCCAGCGCAATATATAGTTCCTTCAACCCAATGGCGGGGTTAGAAGGTTCAGTGTGGTCATACTAAATCGTTCCAAAGATTGTTGTGCTTATACCTTAATGATGCTTTTTACCGGATCTTTATCCCCGAAATCTTTCGGGGAGTGAATTTGTGGCTACAACAACAGTTCAGTTATATATTCTCACCGCAGTATTAGTAGAGTTCACGATTACTTGGTAGCCGTATTCTTAAAGCGTAGCCTTAATAAAATTTCCTTTGTGCAGCCACATAATAGATTCTAGTGTATTAATTAAATTGGTTATCAGATCAGTAAAATAATACCACAAAATTCTGCAGTTTAGTACATAGCAGGCAATGTAAATATTTAACTCCTATTTTTACTACTAATATTTTTCATAACTTTGCAAAGAAGCAACACACGTAGTGGATGTCAATTCGACTTGGGCGTAGGATGACCGCAATTGACAAACATTTTAGCAACCGAGCAAATCTCTTGTGATTGAATCATGAATATACCCGAGCTAATGATGCAATGAAACAGACAGGTGAAGTCAATATTATATACATTTAAATGTTGCTTCTTCTGCAGCATTGATATTTTAAGTATCATAAAGTGATTTCGCTCATATCAACTCTACGAGGTACCTTGTTTTCACATTACGCTACAATGTAGTGACCACGGTAGCCACTCTGGTCTATTTGCACCCAAAATGGTCCTTTCCAACCCCATTTGGTCCGCTGGCCCCTTTTTTCAATTTTGGTCCTTTTTAGGCAGTAGCCACGATTTTGGTACTTTTCTTTCTTTTTTCTGAGGTAAATCACAAAATTTGTCACACTTTCATCAACCCATATATAATTTTTAATTCACTTACATGGAATTCGTACAACAAAAATTGCTCAGTCAATAAAATGTAGCAGAACAATGGTATTTCACCTAGGAGATGATTCATGCAAGGCATTAAAAAGAAATGTGTTGGATCCGAGCGCAAACATATTACACGGACTTATCAGAAAAAAGTCCCTGGCTAGATATATCGATCAGTTATCAAATACTTTTCGTGATAGATTTTTTTCACTTTTCAAGCTAAAATAATTTTTTTCAAATGCACGTGTACTTCTAAGAAATTTGGCAGGGTTTTCCACTGATGGAGCCATTACGATGGCCGTCGAGTTAATTGAATTGAAAACTAAGTTAAAGAATGAAACTAATTTGTTTTATGTTTGGTGTACTTGCCACTCCCGTAATTTATGTTCAAGCATACCGAAAGATATTGAGAGTTTGTGAAGGAAAATATCAACGCGCCAAACAAAAAAGTTCTATGTAAAAATTTTGAAAGCGTTACTTCTATTTTGCCACACAAGATACTTGAAAACTAAATAGCTTGGCATAAGAAATATTTTAGCTGGAAGGAAGGTAGATACTTCTCCAAAGCGATAACTTAATAAATGTACAACGGATTGCGATTAAATAAATTTATTTTTATACTCAGCGGTTGGTTGTACAGGTATAAAGGAATCGAGATAGATATAGACTTCCATATATCAAAATCATCAGTATCGAAAAAAAATTTGATTGAGCCATGTCCGTCCGTCCGTCTGTCCGTTAACACGATAACTTGAGTAAATTTTGAGGTATCTTCATGAAATTTGGTATGCAGGTTCCTGGGCACTCATCTCAGATCGCTATTTAAAATGAACGATATCGGACTATAACCACGCCCACTTTTTCGATATCGAAAATTTCGAAAAACCGAAAAAATGCGATAATTCATTGCCAAAGACGGATAAAGCGATGAAACTTGGTAGGTGAGTTGACCTTATGACGCAGAATAGAAAATTAGTAAGATTTTGAACAATGGGCGTGGCACCGCCCACTTTTAAAAGAAGGTAATTTAAAAGTTTTGCAAGCTGTCATTTGGCAGTCGTTGAAGATATCATGATGAAATTTGGTAGGAACGTTATTACTATTACTATATATGTAATAAATAAAAATTAGCAAAATGGGATGAAGAACACGCCCTATTTTAAAAAATTTTTTTTTTTAAAGTCAAATTTTAACAAAAAATTTAATATCTTTACTGTACATAAGTAAATAAAGCCAACATTCAACTCCAGTAATGATAGGATGCAACAAAATACAAAAATAAAAGACAATTTCAAAATGCGCGTGGCTCCGCCCATTTTCATTTAGTTCGTCTAGAATACTTTTAATGCCATAAGTCGAACAAAAATATACCAATCCTTGTTCAATTTGGTAGGGGCATAGATTCTATGACGGTAACTGTTTTCTGTGAAAATGGGCGAAATCGGTTGAAGCCACGCCCAGTTTTTATACACAGCCCACCGTCTGTCCTTCCGCTCGGCCGTTAACACGATAACTTTAGCAAAAACCGATATATCTTTACTAAACTTAGTCCACGTACTTATCTGAACTCACTTTATCTTGGTATAAAAAATGGCCGAAATCCGACTATAACCACGTCCACTTTTTCGATATCGAAAATTACGAAAAATGAAAAAATGCCATAATTCTACACCAAATACGAAAAAAGGGATGAAACATGGTAATTTGATTGGTATATTGACGCAAAATATAACTTTAGAAAAAACTTTGTAAAATGGGTGTGACACCTACCATATTAAGTAGAAGAAAATGAAAAAGTTCTACAGGGCGAAATCAACAGCCCTTGGAATCTTGGCAGGAATACTGTTCGTGGTATTGCATATATAAATAAATTAGCAGTACCCGATAGATGATTTTCTGGATCACCCTGGTCCACATTTTGGTCGATATCGCGAAAACGCCTTCACATATACATCTAAGGGCCATTCGCTTTTAAAACCCTCATTAATACCTTTAATTTGATACCCATATCGTACAAACACATCCTAGAGTCACTCCTGGCCCACACTTATTGGCGATATCTCGAAAAGGCGTCCACCTATAGAACTAAGGATCATTCCCTTTTAAAATACTCATTACCACCTTTCATTTGATACCCATATCGTACACATACATTCTAGAGTCACCCCTGGCCCACCTTAATGGCGATATTTCGAAAAGGCGTCCACCTATAGACCTAAGGCCCACTCCTCCTTAAAATTCTCAGTAACACCTTTCGTTTGATACCCTTATCGTACAAAAATTCTAGAGTCACCCTTGGTCCACCTTTAAGGCGATATCTCGAAAATTGTCTACCTATCCACCGAAGGCCCACTAGCTTTTAAAATACTCATTAACACCTTTCATTTGATTCCCATATCGTACAAACACATTCTAGAGTCACCCCTGGTCCACCTTTATGGCGATATCTCGAAACGGCGTCCACCTATGGTACTAAGGATCATTCCCTTTTAAAATACTCATTAACACCTCTCATTTGATACCCATATCGTACAAACATATTCTAGAGTCACCCCTGGTCCACCTATATGGCGATATCTCGAAAAGGCGTTCACCTATAGAACTAAAGCCCATGCCATTTTAAAATACTCATCAACACCTTTCATTTGATGCCCATATCGTACAAACACATTCTAGAGTCATCCCTGTTCCACCTTTATGGCGATATCTCGAAAAGGCGTTCACCTATAGAACTAAGGATCACTCCCTTTTAAAATACTCATTACCACCTTTCTTTTGATACCCACATCGTACAAACACATTCTAGAGTCACCCCTGGCCCACCTTAATGACGATATCTCGAAAAGGCGTCCACCTATAGACCTAAGGCCCACTCCCTCCTAAAATGCTCAGTAACACCTTTCGTTTGATACCCTTATCGTACAAACATTCTAGAGTCACCCTTGGTCCACCTTTATGGCGATATCTCGAAAAGGTGTCTACCTATCCACCGAAGGCCCACTCGCTTTTAAAATACTCATTAACACCTTTCATTTGACTCCCATATCGTACAAACACATTCTAGAGTCACCCGTGGTCCACCTTTATGGCGATATCTCGAAACAGCGTGCACCTATGGAACTAAGGATCACTCCCTTTTAAAATACTTATTAACACCTTTCATTTGATACCCATATCGTACAAACATATACTAGAGTCACCCCTGGTCCACCTTTATGGCGATATCTCGAAAAGGCGTTCACCTATAGAACTAAGGCCCACTCCCTCTTAAAATGCTCAGTAACACCTTTCATTTGATACCCATATCGTACAAACACATTCTAGAGTCACCCCTGGTCCACCTTTATGGCGATATCTGGAAAATGCCTTCACATATACAACCAAGGCACACTCCCTTTCATTTGATACCTATATCGTACAAACAAATTCTAGAGTCAGCCCTGGTCCACCTTTATGGCGATATCCCTAAATGGCGTCCATCTATAGAACTATGGCCTACTCTCTCTTAAAATACTCTTTAATACTTTCCATTTGATACACATGTCATACAACCACATTCCAGGGTTACCCTAGGTTCATTTTCCTACATGGTGATTTTCCCTTATTTTGTCTCCATAGCTCTCAACTGAGTATATAATGTTCGGTTACACCCGAACTTAGCCTTCCTTACTTGTTTTTATATTCAGATTTTGAAGCAAATGTAGACGATATTTGATGTCAGAAGAAATGTTTGGTGTACAGTTATTCCCGTAGGTACAGAACCCCATAAGCTTCAATAACAACACTGTTCTAATTAAATGTTATCTTGTTCCGTTATTGCACAGTTGAAACTTTTAAGACATTTGGTTTTTAATCTGAGGCCTTTTGAGTTTTGAAAACCTCACACTTACTGAATCTAGAATCTGGTATGAAAATAGCATTAACAAAATTGCTTCGAAGAAGTGCTTATTTCCATTTAAGATTTGCTGATAGTTCGGCAACACCAGAATGCAAATTTTTTCTTACTAAAGCCTAACTGCGCAATGCATTTTATTTCATTGCAATCAGCAACATAATGCTGGAAATAAGAGCTTTGTCAGCAAAACTAGGTTCAAAACGTTTGGTAGGAAAGACATAGACTTATTCTAGAAATGTGTAAATGTAATACCTTAAAGTATAAAGTAGTGTTTGTGCAGCTTGAATTAAAGAAAAGTCTCCTATTCGCTATGTTTAGTAAAATTTTGTATAGGAAACCATGGAAACATCCTAAATTTTATATTTTATAACGAATACAACACTCTTGTTAATTGCCGAATTTCTTGTATCACAATAAAACAAAAATTTGGTCCTTTTCTAGATTTGTTCCTTTCTTCGATGAATTTTGGTCCCGAATGAAAACATGATGTGGCAACCGTGGTAGTGATTTACTTAGGCTCTCATTCTTTATGACTCCAAACCATAGTACAGGTTTACAAGTATGATATTGTTACGAATATTAGCAAAACTAAGGGGTGCTGCTATCTCTAAGCCGATGCTAAGCAATGACGCGAATTCACATCAATAATTCAATCATTATGGTATCTACATAAACGAATCAATAATTGCGTCTACACATATGTACCATGTACGTATACGAGCAGCGGAGAAGCAATGCTCAAACACATGCATATATCTTATCTGAATTGCTCACAAGAGAGGGCAATAATTTGTGCAAGTATTACTCAAATGAGAAGTTATAAACGTAGTTTTGGCTGGCGATTTTGTAGCTGAAACTAACTAGTAAGTTCTGGAATGGAAAAGCCTGGAAGTATGCAATTAGAAATCAAAAAGTATAAAAGGCGCGACAGTAGAGCCGGAGGAGTGAGTTTCATTTGAGCTATCAATCAGTTTGGTTGTTAAGCAAGCTGGTTGCAAAGTATAAGTGTTATTGTGAAGTACTTTAGTAAAGGCCATTTTTCCATTATTCAATATTGGAGTTATTTATTCAACAGTTTAGTGATTCGAACTTAGCAGAAGGGCAAATAAGAGGATTTGCAAGTAGATTCGTTACAATATGTATGAGAAGGAAACAATTCCTTTCTCTTTCTAACACACTGCCGTTTGACACTTCGGTCAGTGTGAAACTATTGTGGAACTCAGTGGAACCTGCGTGGAACATGCGTTTGACACGGAACGAAGTGTCAAAATTACCGGGGTTGCTGTTGTGGAAAGCGAAGGGAAACAAAAAAGGAGCGGAATATTAGATATGGGTTGCTGTGATGGTAAATTTTTTGAACGAATTTAGTATGAAAATGTAGTGCCCCTATATGGGTCCTACAGAAAATTATACAAAAGTCTTGAATTGGGGTATCTGAGGACGCGTAGTTATTCCAGTATTAAGAATACAATCACGGTGCTAAGTTTTTCTACCCGTTCAAAAGTTCTCCGCGAAAAACAGTTTGAAACCGAGGTCGACTGCAATATCCCGTCCAAAAATGTGGAAAGAGAAAAGAAAATACGCGTTTTGTCCTGTTATCAATAGTCCAAAGCCGAAAAAGTATTCGAATTATTGGAAGCGAGGCAAAAACGCGTCGTGGTCGTGTTTTAGCAAACGTCCCCGGTAATAAAGTATCACAATTTGTTAATTAAAATTGTCCCAAACATATGGATTGTAAAGGGAGATGTAATTTAGTGCTCACTTAAAAGTAAATAAGGATATTTCTTTGTAATTTTACAATAAAAATTTCAGGCAGTTTTCGTTCGGAGTTACTACACTTTTCTTGGAACTAAGAAGTACAACAGTGCCAAATAGCATCCACAAAAAAAAAAAACGAACAAGAACAAGCATTTTATCAGGTGAGCGTGGCTGTGTATGTGCGTGCTGCTACATATCCTACTTGTAGACCTGTACTATGCTCCAAACAGCATACTAATACCACACACTACGTCTACACTTATACATTCTCCCATACTCCATACAGTACATATTGTAACGAATTTAGAGAAACCTTCTGCTAACGTTCGAATCGCTAAACTGTTGAATAAATCACTCCAATATTCTGTATTGCAAAATAGGCTTTATTAGCCTACTTTGGGAGTAATACAACTATACTTCACTTCGCAACTGATAGCTTGTTTAAATTAAACTGATTAGTCATTCCTCAGATTGCGCTGCTTTTGTACTCTCTTTTGCTTTGTCCGCATATTTATCCAAAGGTCTAGACGTTTCTCCTTCTAGAATCTCTTGCTTGGTTACCAGCTATATGCGTGTGTATTTGTAGTTTGTAGCCTCTCGCATAGCCATATGCGTGTGTATACGTGTGGAACTACTTCGACTGATGACCACATGTGTGTGTGTAAAATATCTCTTCGCTGTATGTGTGTAAATGATGACTGATGTATTCATGTATACCAGTGCGGCTTGCTTCATGTTTTTGTTGTTGCGTGATTATTTACTAACAGCCTAGTGATGTCAACATTCAACACAATATGTATGTATACTAGGTCAATTTGTATGGACAAAAATTAACCGATATCGCGCCATCGATTTTTCGATAGGATTTGGGATCGATATCGGTTAATAAATCGACCCGCCCTAATGTATACACATAAAAAAAATTGAGAGAGACATTTTTAAGTACATACATATGTACTTACTACCTTTATATAAATGCACCAAAACAGCAGAATGTTTAAACAAAGTTGAGATAAATTTTGTTTTCGACATTTTAACAATAAGCCTTTGCAAATAATGTATAAGCATTAAAATTATAGTCCAATGGCTTCATCGAAGGAAATAATTGAGTAAAAGATTAAGCAAATTATTTATCATTGCCTTGAACTGAAGACATATGTACACTTATGTATATGCTTTGTAAAAAAATTATGTATGCAGTAAAAAAATACAGCGATGATTCTAAGAAAAATATTGTGTAATCAAATTTTATATATGTACATACATATGTATGAGGCATTGCAAGGTCACAGCTTAAGGCGATGTATAAAACGTTGTGTTATATTGTTTATTGTAAAATTCAATATAGATTTGTATTCAGGTAGTTATTACCTAATAAATTATATAATAAACAGTATGTAAAAGAATGCATAAAACACTACATAATATTTAATTAAAGCGTGACAATGAATGTTTGATAGAAGAATAAAATTTGGTAGTAGGAGTAGTATTTATTTAGTAATTAAACATTAGTACAATAAGACTTAGTCTTTTATAGTACAACAGCAAAATTACGAAAAATATGAATGCTTGGGGAAACAATAAAATCATCATATTTTAAAAGTAATGCAAATAAGTAATTAAAAAAAAAAAAACATCAGCAACCGCACTAATCTTGGCTTGCTAGGGCCGATAAAATAAATAATTAAAAATGAAATAAAATTTTATAAAATAAAATAATGATGTTAAGATTAACAAGTAAGGAAGGCTAAGTTCGGGTGTAACCGAACATTACATACTCAGTTGAGATCTGTGAAGACAAAGTAAGGGAAAATCACCATGTTGTAAAAAGAACCTAGGGTAACCCTGGAATGTGTTTGTATGACATGTGTATCAAATGGAAGGTATTAAAGAGTATTTTAAGAGGAAGTGGGCCATAGTTCTATAGATGGACGCCATTTAGGGATATCGCCATAAAGGTGGACCAGGCCTGACTCTAGAATTTGTTTGTACGATATGGGTATCAAATGAAAGGTATTAATGAGTATTTAAAAAGGGCGTGGGCCTAAGTTCTATAGGTGGACGCCTTTTCTAGATATCGCCATAAAGGTGGACCAGGGGTGACTCTAGAATTTGTTTGTACGATATGAGTATCAAATGAAAGGTGTTAATGAGTATTTTAAGAGGGCGTGGGCCTTAGTTCTATATGTGGACGCCTTTTCGAGATATCGCCATAAAGGTGGACCAGGGGTGACTCTAGAATTTGTTTGTACGATATAAGTATCAAATGAAAGGTGTTAATGAGTATTTTAAGAGGGCGTGGGCCTTAGTTCTATATGTGGACGCCTTTTCGAGATATCGCCATAAAGGTGGACCAGGGGTGACTCTAGAATTTGTTTGTACTATATGGGTATCAAATGAAAGGTGTTAATGAGTATTTTAAAAGGGAGTGGGCCTTAGTTCTATAGGTGGACGCCTTTTCGGAATATCGTTATAAAAGTGGACCAGGGTTGACTCTAGAATGCGTTTGTACAATATGGGTATCAAACGAAAGGTGTTAATAAGTGTTTTAAAAGGGAGTGGGCCTTACTTCTATGGGTGGACGCCTTTTCGGGATATCGCCATAAACGTGGACCAGGGGTGACTCTAGAATGCGTTTGTACAATATGGGTATCAAATGAAAGGTGTTAATGAGTATTTTAAAAGGGAGTGGGCCTTAGTTCTATATGTGGACGCCTTTTCGAGATATCGCCATAAACGTGGACCAGCGGTGACTCTAGAATGTGTTTGTACGATATGGGTATCAAATGAAAGGTGTTAATGAGTATTTTAAAAAGGAGTGGGCCTTAGTTCTATATGTGGACGCCTTTTCGAGATATCGCCATAAACGTGGACCAGGGGTGACTCTAGAATGTGTTTGTACGATATGGGTATAAAATGAAAGGTGTTAATGAGTATTTTAAAAGGGTGTGGGCCTTAGTTCTATAGGTGGACGCCTTTTCGGAATATCGTTATAAAAGTGGACCAGGGTTGACTCTAGAATTTGTTTGTACGATATGGGTATCAAATGAAAGGTGTTATTGAGTATTTTAAAAGGCAGTGGGCCTTAGTTCTATAGGTGGATGACTTTTCGAGATATCGCCATAAAGGTGGGCCAGGGGTGACTCTAGAATTTTTTTGTACTATATGGGTATCAAATGAAAGGTGTTAATGAGTATTTTAAAAGGGAGTGGGCCTTAGTTCTATAGGTGGACGCCTTTTCGGAATATCGTTATAAAAGTGGACCAGGGTTGACTCTAGAATGCGTTTGTACAATATGGGTATCAAACGAAAGGTGTTAATAAGTGTTTTAAAAGGGAGTGGGCCTTAGTTCTATGGGTGGACGCCTTTTCGGGATATCGCCATAAACGTGGACCAGGGGTGACTCTAGAATGCGTTTGTACAATATGGGTATCAAACGAAAGGTGTTAATGAGTATTTTAAAAGGGCGTGGGCCTTATTAGTTCTATAGGTGGACGCCTTTTCGAGATATCGCCATAAAGGTGCACCAGGGGTGACTCTAGAATTTGTTTGTACGATATGGGTATCAAATGAAAGGTGTTAAATAAAAAAAAAATAAATGTAAGGCGCGATAACCTCCGAAGAGATCTAAGGCCGAGCTTCTCTTCCAATTTGCGTCGTGCTCCTCTTGATTTTCCCTACAAATCGGCCGGACGGGACCTACATCTTTTATGCCGACTCCGAACGGCATCTGCAAGGCAGGTGGGTTTTCACTGAGAGCTTTTCATGGCAGAAATACACCCGGAGCGCTTGCCAAACACTGCCGAGGGGCGACCCCGCTTAGAAAAATTTTCTTCTAATTGAAAAACCTTATTTCTAAAATTTTGATGTTGCTTTGCCCGGGGTGCGAACCCAGGGCATACGGTGTGATAGGCGGAGCACGCTACCATCACACCACGGTGGCCGCCAATGAAAGGTGTTAATGAGTATTTTGAAAGGGAGTGGGCCTTAGTTTTATAGGTGGATGCCTTTTCGAGATATCGCCATAAAGGTGGGCCAGGGGTGACTCTAGAATTTTTTTGTACGATATGGGTATCAAATGAAAGGTGTTAATGAGTATTTTAAAAAGGAGTGGGCCTTAGTTCTATATGTGGACGCCTTTTCGAGATATCGCTATAAACGTGGACCAGGGGTGACTCTAGAATGTGTTTGTACGATATGGGTATAAAATGAAAGGTGTTAATGAGTATTTATAAAACGAGTGGGCCTTAGTTCTATATGTGGACGCCTTTTCGAGATATCGCCATAAACGTGGACCAGGGGTGACTCTAGAATGTGTTTGTACGATATGGGTATCAAATTAAAGGTATTAATGAGGGTTTTAAAAGGGAGTGGCCCTTAGTTGTATATGTGAAAGCCTTTTCGAAATATCGACCAAAATGTGGACCAGGGTGACCCAGAACATCATCTGTCGGGTACCGCTAATTTATTTATATATGTAATACCACGAACAGTGTTCCTGCCATGATCCCAAGGGCTTTTGATTTCGCCCTGCAGAATTTTTTCATTTTCTTCTACTTAATATGGTAGCTGTCACACCCATTTTACCAAGTTTTTTTCTAAAGTTATATTTTGCGTCAATAGACCAATACAAATACCATGTTTCATCCCTTTTTTCGTATTTGGTACATAATTATGGCATTTTTTTTAATTTTTCGTAATTTTCGATATCGAAAAAGTGGATTTCGGATAGTCGGATTTCGGCCATTTTTTACACCAATACAAAGTGAGTTCAGATAAGTACGTGAACTGAGTTTAGTAAAGATATATCGATTTTTGCTCAAGTTATCGTGTTAACGGCCGAGCGGAAGGACAGCGGGCGACTGTGTATAAAACTGGGCGTGGCTTCAACCGATTTCGCCTTTTTTCACAGAAAACAGTTATCGTCCTAGAATCTAAGCCTCTACCAAATTTCACAAGGATTGGTAAATTTTTGTTCGACTTATGGTATTAAAAGTATCCTAGACAAATTAAATGAAAAAGGGCGGAGCCACGCCCATTTTGAAATTTTCTTTTATTTTTGTATTTTTTTGCAACATATCATTACTGGAGTTGAATGTTGACATAATTTACTTATATACTGTAAAGATATTAACTTTTCTTTTAAAATTTGAATTAAAAAAATTTTTTTTTAAAAAGTGGGCGTGGTCGTTCTCCGATTTTGCTAATTTTTATTAAGCAGACATATAGTAATAAGAGTAACATACCTGCCAAATTTGATCATGATATCTTCAACGACTGCCAAATTACAGCTTGCAAAACTTCTAAATTACCTTCTTTTAAAAGTGGGCGGTGCCACGCCCATTGTCCAAAATTTTACTATTTTTCTATTCTGCGTCATAAGTTCAACCCAGCTACCAAGTTTCATCGCTTAATCCGTATTTGGTAATGAATTATCGCACTTTTTCGATTTTTCGAAATTTTCGATATCGAAAAAGTGGGCGTGGTTATTGTACGATATCGTTCATTTTAAATAGCTATCTGAGATGAGTGCCCAGGAACCTACATACCAAATTTCATCAAGATACCTCAAAATTTACTCAAGTTATCATGTTAACGGACAGACGGACAGACGGACGGACGGACGGACGGACGGACGGACGGACATGGCTCAATAGAATTTTTTTTCGATACTGATGATTTTGATATATGGAAGTCTATATCTATCTCGATTCCTTTATACCTGTACAACCAACCGTTATCCAATCAAAGTTAATGTACTCTGTGAGCTCTGCTCAACTGAGTATAAAAAGTGTGGGCGAAACATTACAGCTTGAAATTAAGTCACTCTTAAAAATATAATGATTCATTGACTAGCAGAGAAGTAACTGTAGATCAGTTTTTATACTCAGCTGAGCAGAGCTCACAGAATATATTTACTTTGTTCGCATAACGGTACCCCGTAACGGCATAAACTAATCGAGATAGATAAAGACTTCTATATATCAAAATGATCTGGGCGAAAAAAGAAATTCATTTAGCCATGCCCGTCCGTCCGTCCGTAAACACGATAACTTGAGTAAATTTTGAGGTATGTTAATGAAATTTGGTATGTAGGTTCCTGGGCACTCATCTCAGGTCGCTATTTAAAATGAACGAAATCGGACTATAACCACGATATCGAAAATTTCGAAAAACCGAAGAAGTGCGATAATTCATTACCAAAGACGGATAAAGCGATGAAACTTTGTAGGTGGGTTGACCTTATGACGCAGAATAGAAAATTAGTGAAATTTTGGACAATGGGCGTGGCACCGCCCACTTTTAAAAGAAGGTAATATAAAAGTTTTGCGAGTCGTATTTTGGCAGTCGTTGAAGATATCATGATGAAATTTGGCAGGAACGTTACTATTACTATATGTGTGCTAAATAAAAATTAGCAAAATCGGATGACGAACACGCCCCCTTTTTAAAAAAAAATTTTTAAAAGTCAAATTTTAACAAAAATGTTTATATCTTTACAGTATGTAAGTAAATTATGTCAACATTCAACTCTAGTAAAGATATGGTGCAACAAAATACAAAAATAAAAGAAAATTTCAAAATGGACGTGGCTCCGCCCTTTGTATTTAATTTGTCTAGAATACCTTTAATGCCATAAGTCGAGCAAAATAATAGCGATAACTGTTTTCTGTGAAAATGGGCGAAATCGGTTGAAGCTACGCCCAGTTTTTATACACAGTCGACTGTCTGTCCTTCCTCTTGGCCGTTAACACGATAACTTGAGCAAAAATCGATATATCTTTACTAAACGTAGTTCACGTACTTATCTGAACTCACTTTATCTTGGTGTTAAAAATGGGGGGAAATCCGACCATGATCACGCCCACTTTTTCGATATCAAAAATTACGAAAAATGAAAAAAATGCCATAATTCTATACCAAATACGAAAAAAGGGATGAAACATGGTAATTGGATTGGTTTATTGACGCAAAATATAACTTTAGAAAAAACTTTGTAAAATGGGTGTGACACCTACCATATTATGTAGAAGAAAATGAAAAAATTCTGCAGGGCGAAATCAAAAGCCCTTGGGATCATGGCAGGAACACTGTTCGTGGTATTACATATATAAATAAATTAGCGGTACCCGACAGATGATGTTCTGGGTCACCCTGGTCCACATTTTGGTCGATATCTGGAAAACGCCTTCACATATACAACTACCACCACTCCCTTTTAAAAGCCTCATTAATACCTTTAATTTGATACCCATATCCCACCTTTATGACGATATCTCGAAAAGGCGTCCACCTATTGGACTAAGCCCCACGCCCTTTTAAAATACTTATTAGCACCTTTCATTTGATACCCATATCGTACAAACATATTCTAGAGTCACCCCTGGTCCACCTTTATGGCGATATCTCGAAAAGGCGTCCAACTATAGAACTAAGCCCGACGCCGTTTTGAAATACTCATTAACACCTTTCGTTTGATAACCGTATTGTACAAACGCATTCTAGAGTCATCCCTGGTCCACCTTTATGGCGATATCTCGAACCACCTATAGAACTAAGGCCCACGCCCTTTTAAAATACTCTTTAACACCTTTCGTTTGATACCCATATTGTACAAACGCATTCTAGAGTCACCCCTGGCCACCTTTATGACGATATCTCGAAAATGCGTCCACCTATAGAACCAAGACCCACTCCATTTTAAAATGCTCATTAACACCTTTCATTTGATACCTATCTCGTACAAACAAATTCTAGAGTCAACCCTGGCCCACCTTTATGGCGATATCCCTAAATGGCGTCCACCTATAGAACTATGGCCCACTCCCTCATAAAATACTCTTTAATACCTTTCATTTGATAAATACAACACTGCTGTTTTGTCAATCACACCCCGCTACGATCAAATACGCAAGCGTCAAATGAAAAAATCAAAAAGTTTTCATCAACGTGTAGCCGACAATAAATACGTGTGTCACGAAGCCACCCGACTGCACTAACACACACAAAATTCAGTCAATCTCGTTGTTCGTCGCCGGAGCCCGTAAGAGCGAGGCTATTGACAGTATGGCTGATTACATTCAACACGGCGACGAAAGATGACACGGCGACCTTCAGACCACAACTCATTAAAAGCCCCGTCACATAAGCAGTCTTTCATATATGTAGTTGCGTTTTACTCAATCTTATGCTTTATGAATAGATTGCACGTATTTTTAGGAGAACGGTAGATTGAGCGACTATAGATCTGGTAAGTTCCGGTAACAAGCACCATTAAGGTACAAGCCCGACCATCTCAGGAATGATTTAACATGACCACATTGAACCTTCTAGTCCATCCCTCCCCCACCACCTAGTTCCTTCGAGCATGCTAAATAAACAGAATTCGCCACCGGTAGGTGAGGTTGACAATTGGATTGGAGACCTTGAATCATTTGGGTATTTCGGTCGCCTCGTACGACAGGCATACCTGCCGCGAGTATATTCTATATATAAGACCATCATAAAAGCATGTGTAAAAATGATTTGACAGATGTCGCTTTGTAGCCTCCGTTTTGAATGTAATCAGGCCTAGTTGTTGTTGTTTTAGCGATAAGGACACTCCCCGAAGGCCTGGGGGAGTGTTATCGAGTTGATGGTCCTTTGCCGGATGCAGATCCGGTACGTTCCGGTACCAAGCCCGGCCATCTCGGGAACGATTTGTTATGACCACATGCGACCTTCTAGGCTATACCGCCCTCCCACCCCCCTAGATCCATGAGGAGTTCGGGGTCGCCAGAGCCTCGTCTGTTAATGAAACAGGATTCGTCCCGGATATGTGAGGTTGACAATTGGGTTTGGAGAAGCTATGTATTGCGCTGGCAACCTGAACGGGCTGCGCTACACAAACCCCATGAATCCGGCATTTTAGTCCCCTCTTACGACAGGCATACCTACCCTGGGAATATTCTAAACCCCTAACCGGCTGGGGGGTTCAGGCCTAGTCTGTTGTGATTGCTGTCATTGCAACTTTTCGACGTCTTGCTTTCATTATGTTTTGTGTTGGGCGCTGATACCCCTGCGAGGACAGGCACCTTGTAGTGGTGCAGGGGCTTATGCCGATCACAAGTTGTTGCGAGCCGGCCGGATGGGAGCAGCCTCGCTACTCACATCCGACTGATTCGTCGCGCATGCGAGCGATAACTAGGAACTGTCACCTCCTAATCCAGGGTGTTATGCGACACCGTGCCCATTGGACTGGTTTGCAGCCAGGAGATTTACAACACCGGCTGTATTATAACGGCGCCTCCCTGACACCGGGCCGCCTTGAGGAGTAACTAATGGCCATACCGCGTCAAGGTCTCTGCCGCGGTGGACGAACCGAGTTCCCGTACTTAACAAAATATATCACTACGCTTGCCACGACAGGCATGTGATCGTACGAACAATATGATGAATACAAACACAAATAAAAACAATAAAAATAACAAAAATCAACATACACAAACTGAAGGGAGGGATACCAAGTTGACCGCAAAGAGTGGCGGTAACAATAAACGCCGAAGGGAAAAGCAGGGCGAGAGAACCTACTCCCTGAGCCACCTAAATCTGACTGCGGAAGAACTTGCCCTCTTTGAGGAGCATGCCAGGGACAACGAAGGTCAAAAAGGACACGGCAGTCAGAAACCAGCACCAGAGTGGGCAGAGCACCACCAAGGCGAATGGCGAAGGCAAACATCACAGTGGGCTAATCACCTCCGTGAAGAATAACACAGCCAGCAAAAATCAGCAGCACAGTGGGCAGAGCACCACGAAAGCGGAGAGCAGCGTCAAACCACAGCATGGTGGGTTAATCACCACCAGTGGGCCAAGCCGGGCAGAGGCAAAAAGCGCAGCCAGCAACAGCCCTTGCGAAACCCGGCTAAGGAGACCCCGAGGGGAGATGGAAGAGCAGCGGGAAAGTCGCAATTGCAAACGCTCACCCTCAAGGGACACATTAGTAGGGAATCAGCGGCCAAGAGACACCTGGGTGAAATGCACGATCGCCAGTACCCAGGGGAAGGAAGACGTTCCAAGTCAAGGGACGACAAAGCCGACCGTGACGGAGAAAGAAAGAGGTTGAGTTTAGAACGTGGAAGACGATCATCAAAGAAAAGTGCAAACGCCAGAGCAAGGTCATCGTCGTTCGAGGACTCTGGCACAGAGCAACGCCATGGTGCGAGCTGGCCCGAACTGGGGGGCGCAGGTGGCTTCGACGACCCAAGAAGAATCGGGCTAAGCGGAGCAGGAAAGAAGTGGTACATTCGATACCTGAAGCAGGGAAGGACTCCGGACAGTGCACGCGAGAAGACACTGCAACACATGAGGCCGAGCAAGAAAAACCCGTCCGCCTGTCACACCAACTCTACATAGTTGGGAGGGCCCTGCCATTATTACGAGGAAAGGGGATGATATACCGCCGACGCATACCGTCACCATGTATCTCCCCAGAAGTAGTGATACAGAATTCGCACTTAAACTGCTGAAGGCACAGAACACCTTCTTAAATGTTGGGATGTGGCGTATAATCAGCAGCAGTGCTGAGGAGGGGGGCTTGCGGGTAAACATGGCAATTGACGAGGCATCGTTCACAAAAATAAAGGAAGCTAGCTTCAAGGTGAACTACCGGTTCAGCTTCGTCCCGGTCAGACAGTGGAAGCAAAAAGCCCCTGCCAGAGTGGAATAAACCCACTTTCCAGGACAAGTCCAGATCACTGGAGAGCAAATCGAGGAGGCAGCAACAACATCCAGGGCAGCAATATCCAACCAGTGCCCAGCCAGTGTCTCGTCAGCCACAGGTTCAACATCCGGGTTAATCACCGGTCAAGAGCCTACGCAAGCTCCATCAACAGAGGAGCTACTGGAAGGTCTAAACTTAGAAGACCTAGGGTTGGAGGACAGAGGAAAAGAAACCCTGCGGCTGTCCGGTGAGGACGAGCCGTTAAGGCTTCAGCACTGACCGGCCCATACACAAAGGTTGCCCAGATCAACCTGCACCATTCTAAAGCTGCTTCGGCAGTAATAGCACGCAGGTTCGCCTCGGAAGATCTGGGCATAGCACTCATCCAAGAACCTTGGGTGTATAAGGGTCAGGTAAGAGACCTAAAAGAGAGAAATAATAAGGTAATTTGGGATCTTTCTCAGGAAAGACCAAGAGCGTGTGTAGTGCTTAACAACTCCATTAACTATTTCTGCATTACAGAGTATATGAGTCGTAGCAGTTCAGGCGACGATGGTAATTCAAGGAGAGTCAACGAACATCGTCTTTGCAGCGGCCTAATTTGCGGGAGATAACTACGAGGTCCCTCCAGAGGGTGTGAAGAAACTGACGGAATATTGCAGATGGGCAAAATTACCGTTTGTCATGGGATGCGACGCGAATGCGCACCACGAGGTATGGAACAGCACAGACACCAATTCGAGGGGTGAGTCCGTTCTTGAATTTATTATTAGTAATGACCTAAGCATATACAACGTTGGGAATTCACCAACCTTCATCACTAGGTCTAGAGAAGAAGTCCTGGAACCCTCAATGTCTTTGAACCCTCAATGTCGGACCATCTTATTATCCAGTTCGTCATCGGGGCTATACCCATAGAAGGACCACCAAGGCGAAACCCCAGGAACACAAACTGGGACATGTTCAGGAATATAATACAGGGAAATCTTTCTATCATAGATAGTAGGAACAGAGGAACAAGTTATATGGAATTAGAGACCAGAGTTAATAACTTCAACCGCGTCATTATTGAAGCGTTTATCTCTAGCTGTCGAGAATCCAAGGGCCCAGGAAATAAAACTCCCTGGTGGTCGAGGATACTCTCGGAAATGAGGAAAACCGTGCGCAAACTCTTCAACCAAGCGAGGCGCACCGGAAACTGGGAGCAATACATAGCGAATCTAACAACATATAACAAAGAGATTAGAAAAGCTAAAAGCTGGTGTGCAGACGTATTGCAGGAAGATCCTGGGGATGCAGCCCAAATATCCTAAGATGGATGTACACTATGATAGTGAGACCTATCATAGTGTACGGAGCAGTTGCGTGTGCATCAAGAACACCGTGACCGTACAAAAATCACTCACGAAGCTTCAACGTTTAGCGTGCGTCTGCCTTACGGGAGCCATGCGAACATTCCCGACGGCAGCAAGAGGTGCTGCTTGAGTTAACGCCTCTACAGATAATAATTGAGCAGGCAGCCAGGAGTACTTTAGTAAACATAGCTAAAGAGGGTTGTGGAAGATGCAAAGTGAAACAGTCACGGAGCATGGCGAAGCTGCAGGAGCAGATTCCACTTATCCAACTTCCCAGATGATACGAGGAAGATAATTAAGTTTGAGAAGAGCTTCAAAATAGAGCTGGGGAACAAATGTACGTGGGACACCTCCAGGATTGAAGCACCGGAGGGCATAGGAGCGGGGATCTTTGGTCCCCGAACCAAAATATCCCTACCACTCGGAAAATATACGAGCATCTTCCAAGTCGAAGTTGTCGCCATAAGCCGGTGTGCAGAGATAAATTTACAGCGGGGATATACCAACGAGAAAATCACTATACTCAGCGACAGTCAATCTGCACTCTAGGCATTATCTTCTGTTGAGATTAAATCATCAACAGTCCTTGAGTGCGTGGAGAGGTTAAACAGTCTAGGAGTCAATAACACCATCCGTCTGGCATGGGTACCTGGACACAGAGGAGTAGATGGTAACGAGCGAGCGGACGAGCTTGCCAGGTTGGCAGCGGCCGGAAAGCCAATAGGACCCGAGCCTATGGTGCCAATAGGGTCACATACAATAAGGGAGGACTTTAGACAAAAGGAGGCGTGCCTCAGAGAACAGAAAGTCCAGGACTTCGGCAGGCAAAGGCACTAATAGGAGGGTACAACTCGAAGCGATACAAGGCTATGATTAACCTCCCAAAAATTAGTCTTAGGATTTTAACAGGTATATTCACAGGTCACTGTAGGGTAAAGCGCCATATGCATAAATTGGGCATATCAGCTAGTAGCCTCTGTCGATTCTATGATGACGAAGATGAGTCTGCAGAACACATCCTGAAGGAATGTGAGGCAGTCGCGAGACGAAGACTTAGGATCCTAGGATCATCCAAATTAGAAAATAGTCACATACACTCTCTGAAGCCGAGAACCATTCTGGATTTTTTCAGAGAACTCGGCTTGGATAAAGTGTTGTAAAGAGAATGAGGGTACAATATACCAATAGGTCGCAGTGCTTAACCTCACAACATCTATCTATCTATCTATGGGCGCTGATATATTGTCTCGGGTTGAGATAGCTCATTTTTTGAAATAATAAACTTAAATAAACTATGTCTTTAGAATTATTAGAAGCTAGTTGGGAATTGCAACAACATTCATAGGCCAATGAAATAAACGAAAGAAAAAACTTATAGCTTAAAACCTCCATAAGTCGTATGTAGCATGGACTTGACTTGGCAAGTAAGTCTTGATTATACATTCACTTAACACAGTTATTTTTTCCCGAAATTATAAAAAAAGTTAGTAACTACCAAATACTTGTGAAGTTTGATGTGTAAACATACAGGTTTACGTCTACGAAACAAATGTTTTAAATCCAACTAGCGCACGCCCAGGGGTTGAAATCAACTCAAAACAGAGGAAACTTTACCAGAAACAAATAGTTCCGAGCTTTTTGAGAAGAGCTGCGTCTGATCCTTATCGGTAACAACAAACACCGACAAGTTATCTTTGTTTTATCAGTTTATAATTGATAGTAAAATATTATCGTTCAGTTTCGATTTGTTATCAGCTTTCTATCGATTTGTTATCGGCTTGTCGTCGTAGGGTTACACATGTGTCATCGATTTTATATTGATTTATGGGTACATTAGGGCGGGTCGATTTAAAAATCGCTCAATGCCCTGTAAAAATAGTATTCTAGGGATCAAAATAAGAAACTTTGCCGAAGGAACCATACCTCTAAAACGAATTCTGATGTGACACAAGCAATTTTACGATCCGCAATTGTGTCACAGTGATACCTTCATTTTTTAAAACGGTTGAATAAAAAACCCACACAACTATGTTTACGACATGCAAATGCATCACAGTGATGCCTTGGTTTTAAAAGGGGGTTGTAAAAACGCTAAGTTCTAATAATTTTTTTTAAATTTCTTTTCTATTACTAAGTTAAATTCATTTTTTCATTTACATATGTTCTGACTAAATAAATTTCTAAAGAGAAAAATAAACTCCCAAAAGAAAAAACATAGGCATTTCAAAGTGGGATTTTTCAAAATTTGCAAGTTCGAGCCAAAGGGGGGGACATCAGAATTCGTTTTAGAGGTATGGTTCCTTCGGCAAAGTTTCTTATTTTGATCCCTAGAATATGATTTTCACAGAGCAATGGGCGTTAACAAATCGATAACATGCAGATAACAAATAAGATTTCGTGAACTTTTCGACAACCAATCGAACCAATTTATAATTTTTTGGGGGTTTTTCTATTTTTTGTTAACGAGCCGTACCCGTGCGCATCTTGCGCAACCAATCTAAAAGTCTCTTATCAAATATCAACAGAAATCAGCTGTTCTATCAATCAATTAAAACTTACAGCTTGCGCTGCCATCTGGCGTATGAGAGCATCTGCCGGTAATGCAGTGCAAATATTCACAATAGTGCCATAGTACAAATAAATTTCTTTGTGTGCCCACAATCGTTTATTTTTAGTAAATTATTTTAATAAAATATAGCTAAACAAAAGCACTACGACCAAAATTGCCCAAAGCTCGCTAATAGCCCGAATCTTCATCTTTACAACCAAAACTTTATTTATAGATTTGGATTCCAAATAAGAGCGAAAAAGGGACCCGTACATAAAAACAGCAATTAGAAATAATATATACGAGCCTGACCCAGCGCATCTTGCTCAACTAATAAAAAAGTCTCTTATCAAATATCAACAGAAAGCAGCTTTTCTATTAACTGGCAGCTTGCGCTGCCATCTAGCGTATAATATCAACTACCGCCAATCAATTAAAACTTACAGCTTGCGCTGTCATCTAGCGTACACTAGCAACTACCGGTAATGCAGTGCAAATATTCACAATAGTGCCATAGTACAAATAGATTATTTTGTGTGCTCACAATCGCTAATTTTTACATAATCATTTTAATAAAATAGAGCTAAACAAAAGCACTACGACCAAAAATGCCCAAAGCTCGCTAATAGCGCGAATTTTCATCTTTACAACCAAAACTTTATTTATAGATTTGGATTCCAAATAAGAGTGAAAAGGGGACCCGTACATAAAAACAGCAATTAAAATTATATATATGATGATTATTGAAAATTATTTAATTTTGATTTTTATTTGTTACATTCACAATAAAAACCCGCCCCATCCAGGAAAACCTACTAGATTTTTGACTCCATTAGGCATTCAATAAAGCAATAATGAAATAATCAGGATTTTGTATTTTGTATGGTGGATTGAGTTCAATAAGGACTCTAATGTAGAAAACTTGACTAACTGTTTCACTAGCCTTCTGTATGAAATAGGTATTTTTTATCTTTTTATTTCTAATAATATTTTTTTTAGTTTTATTTTTTTTACTTCTTTTTATGCTTTTTTTTTGTTTATTTTATTTTCGTGTTATGTTATTTTTAAATTTTAATTTTTTAATTAAATTAAATTTTTTTTTATTTTGTGTAGTTAAATTCTATTTTATTTTTTTTTTGCTTTGCACTTTATTATTTCATATACTAAATCTAACTAAATAATGCACAAATATGTTACAACCAATAAAACCCTAAAAAGAAACAAATTTCAACTAAACCTGAATACCTGACCACATTTTTTGTTTTTGCACACACCTTTTGTATCAATTCGCTATTATATATTTGGCTCTTTGTTTCCAGAAAAACAGCAGTACATATATACATCTCTTCGTGCACTTGAATGCATGAAAATTGTGTATATGCTCAGAGACTTAAAATTATGTATGTGTGATTGTTTTGCCTTGAGTTGCTATGCTTACACACTCAAGTACTTCGTACAGAACACAAATACCACATACTACGCCTACTAGGGTGGGTCAAATTTATTATTGAAAAGGCACATCCAGTTTCTGAATCTATGGGTCATACTGAGTAATATTGTCCATGGGACCGTAGGTCTGAAATGAATTTCAAGCCTCCCTAATTTTGTTAGAAAATGTTATATCCCAATCCGAATAGCGGCTCTCACAAATAAAATACATGAAAATAAATGTCAAATTCGGATTCGGATTGAGATATAAAATTTTCTAACAAAATTAGGGAGGCTAGAAATTCATTTCAGACCTATGGTCCCATGGACAAATTACTCAGTATGACCTATAGATTCAGAAACTGGATGTGCACCTGAAGTTTTTTTTCCCATACAATTTGACCCGCCCTTACACCTACGCTTACACATTCCCTAGAACTCCATACAATATACCAATACCCTACACTGCGCCTACATTCTACATATATCCCTCATATAGCATACCACTTACAAAAACTATCTTATGCTTACATTCAGGATTTCCTCCCCCTCCATTTCGAAAGCAAAGGTGTTTACCTATTTGAACCATGAGATAAATGTATTTGTTCTCAAATAAATACCAAGTTGTACAAGGAAATGTCAAAAAAAATGAAAAAGCATAAATTGCCTCCCAAAATGTAAACGCTACTTAGGACCTTATGTAGTAAATAAAAAATCAATAGGCTTCTTATCAAGTTAAGTATTTCCAGTGTTAGGTAAACTGTAACATGCAAATATCAATAACAGAACTGTAAGTAACGGTTCTCAAGTCAAAACAATTCCATGATATGTATAAGTAGTGGCCATCGGTCGTCTCCCATAATCGGACAGAAATGCTGAGTTCTGGTTATGAGGAATATCCCTGTATATCACATGCAATTAACAATTAAATCGTTATCGTTAAATATTTTACTGAAGGGAGTTTCTTTTTGCACACTCCTTTTTTCTTGTGAATAACTTTTCGTAGAGACCTACAGTTTTCTTTGACACGAGATATGTGCATACTGTGGCGAATGTTGACATCACTAGGCTGTTAGTAAATAATCAACAACAACAAATACAGTAAGCAACCAAACTTATGAACATGCACTCACATAACCAGCAGCTCGTAGTGAAGAGATATCTCACACACACACACATGTAGTCATCAGCCGAAGTTGTTACTCACACATACACACGCACCTAGCTCAATTACCAAGCAGGAGATACAACAGTTCTAGAAGGCGAAACGTCTAGACCTTAGTAGATATATGCGGACGAGGCAACAGAGAGTATAAAAGCAGCGCAAGCTGAAGAATGACGAAACAGTTTTGATTTAAGCACGCTATTAGTTGTGAAGTACTACTCTCAAAAGTAAACCAAATAAAGACCAGTTTGCAATACTGAATATTGGAGTGATTTATTGAACAGTTTAGCGATTCGAACGTTAGGAGAAGGTGCATAAATACCAGAATTCTGTACAATACATAGATATATATTTACAAATTGTCGACGTTCGGTCAAATTTCATCATATATATTATTTCTAATTGCTGTTTTTATGTACGGGTCGGCCTTTTTCACACTTATTTAGAATCCAAATCTATAAATAATGTTTTGGTTGTAAAGATGGAGATTCGGGCTATTATCGAGCTTTAGACAATTTTGGTCGTAGTGCTTTTGTTTAGCTACATTTTATTAAAACAATTTGTTAAAAATAAACGATTGTGAGCACACAAAAAATCTATTTGTACTATGGCACTATTGTCAATATTTGCACTGCATTATCGGCAGTTGCTCCCATACGCCAGATGGCAGCGCAAGCTGTATGTTTTAATTGACTGATAGAGTAGCTGATTTCTGTTGATATTTGATAAAACTCTTTCATATTGGTTGCGCAAGATGCGCACGGGTCCGGCTCGTCAGTCAAAAAAAAGATTTCATAACTTAAGCGTGTCAGAAAAAGATTCGTATATGACTTGATACGCAACAAGTACATGCTGAAATGGACTTAAGGAGCTCTGCCTGTCGAAAGTGTTCCTTTTGAGAATATTTGCTGTCATAAACTTAAATGCCAAAAATGTACTTAGTGACTTATGCTTGAACGCCGACGATATGTTAAAGACATATGTAAGAATTTGTGCAATATACGTCGCTTCAATATCAATTAACGTTTGCTGTTAACGTACAATCAGGTAAATTGCATTGGTCATAGGAAATTAAAATCAAATAAGTACATAGATATCGAGATACAAATAAGTTTTCTATCGATATTTTATTTGAGTCGGTTCTTTTCAGAGTATTTGTATTTGAATTGGATTATTAAAATATATCATCGTCAGGTTTTTTTTTTTCGTTTCAACTTTTCCCTTTCACCTGGCTATGTACGTACTTACATATTAGGAATGCTTCATTTTCTTTGAAAACCGAAGGACCGCGAATATTTGTATGTAAAAAATTCTTTAAAGGATTTATAATAGGCAATAATTTATAATTGCAATAACATCTTAATATCAATGTTATTTTACTTTCAAAGGGTCTTTATAAAAAGATCTGAGAAAAAATTCAAATTTTTTGATAATAAGCCTAGAACCATCTTTTTTTGGAATAAGCATGTTTCTAAATTTCGGGAGCCATCTATAAATCTTATAAAATAAAGTCGCTAAATGTCGTTGTACGCATATCACTTCACACAGAATGCTCCGATTTTAAAACGTTTTTTTGCATTTGAAAGCTTAGCTAAGTGAGATGGATATTTTCAATATAATTTGAAGGTATAAATTATAGGGGCGTGGCAAATTGCCAAAATGTAGTAAAAAATCATAAAATTTCTTTTTACACAGCTATAACACATAATCGGAGGGATGGATTTAAAAACTTCTACTTTGCAGTAAAACTTTGAAATATTTACCTTCGTTCTGCATAAAAAAAATACTTGATTCCTTTCTTATATCAACCAAATTGTTTAAACAAAAGTAACATTTTTACCAAAAAATGCGTGCGTGTAGTTGTTCGCTGTCAGCTGTCCGCCCAAATTGGTTTTGAGTGAGACATGATGCGTCACATAATAAATAATAGCATTCGCTGCGTTCGGAAGTACATTTATATGTATATATGTACATATGTATTAATGCAACATAAATGGTTAAGAATGCATACATCTCTTGAAAAATACTCTTTCGTTAAAAATAATGATGAACATTTCTTTAAAATTCTTAAACAAAAGTTTTATTTTTTGGTATGTTTGCATGTATATTAGGGCGGGTCGATTTAAAAATCACTCATTGCTCTGTGAAAATCGTATTCTAGGGATCAAAATAAGAAACTTTGCCGAAGGAACCAAACCTCTAAAAGGAATTCTGATGCCGGCCAATTTGGGTCGAACTTTTGGGTAGGGGCAAATTGTGAAAAACCCCACTTTAACCCATTTAGAGCGCTCCAATCGAGTCCAAATGTATAACACCCTCTGGAACCCCCCTGGGGGTTCACCATACAAACATTTCAAAAAATCGCCGGTTTTGCACTTTACATGAAAAAATCAGCGAAATGCCTATGTTTTTTCTTTTTGGAGTTTATTTTTCTCTTTAGAAATTTATTTAGTCAGAACATATGTAAATGAAAAAATGAATTTAACTTAGTAATAGAAAAGAAATTAAAACAAATTATTAGAAATTAGCGTTTTTACAACCCTTTTAAAACCAAGGCATCACTGTGATGCATTTGCATGTCGTAAACATAGTTGTGTGGTTTTTTTATTCAACCGTTTTAAAAAATGAAGGTATCACTGTGACACAATTGCAGATCGTAAAATTGCTTGTATTGTTTTTTTAAGCCACCACAAGACACAGCAGGTAGAATTGAAATTACCATTTCATTCTTATTACCTCGTCTCGTAGACCATATATAACGTAACAGTTTTTGTGAATGCATTAAGTCGTTGTGAAGAACTCAAAGTGTGAAGTGCTAATTTCAGATAAAAAAATATTTCAAAAAAAATAATAAGTGAAGTGACCATTCCAAATCAAAAAGTTTACAATGAATCCACCATCCTCTACACCGCAAGATGAAGCAACTACATCAACAACTATCGAAAACCCAATGAGTCATATACCCAAGCATGATGTTTCTGTTTTTGGTGTGTCTACTGATTTAACTGATTTAATTTACCAACCCATCTGGATATCTTGAGATATTATTTTTACTTAAGCGAACGTGCTAAAACAGAACAAAAAAAGTTTTCCCATAAATCATTCACTATTCAAGTACAAGTGTTTAGGCCACAGGCCTAAATATATCTCCCCCCCCTCGTAACATAACTTTCTTTGTTTTATTTTCTTCGTTACTACCACCCGCATATTCTTGTGATATACACACAGGCATGTGTGAGTGGTAGTACGTATGTGTCTTAGACGTTTACCGCTGTGAGCCCGTGGTACAGCAACTTTGTTGCCGGGAAACCCAACGAAGTGGCTGTATCGTGGGTTCATCGGCTCATGTGGAAAAGAGTCTCGTCCTCTTTTGATCCAGCAGCCAGCAAAGGAACACGTAATCGCCCGTTCACGTAAGTTGTCAAATTCATAAAATAATTTCCGAAAATATCTTTACCATTTTCATTTTCACAACATCTGTTAATAAATTTCCTTAACACTTGTTGTATTTATACATATTGAATAAAAAAAACACTGTGAATTCTCTTGTATTAATACGAAACCCTTTTTGGTGTTTTTATTTTCTTATTTTGATTGGAATTTGGGAAAAACTTGGTATGGAAATAATACTGAAAAAAGTGTATTTAATAAATTGAATAAATTGCTTGATAAGTATCAAGAGCACATCAAGAGAAGAAACAACACCCAACAATTTACAGAGTATGTAAAATCTCTGGAAACAATTTTTTACATTGGAACATGTAAATGCGATTTGAAGGCAGCTCCATGTGCATGCGGCTGGGTTCCCGAACGCCTCAAAGAGTTCATGCACGATCAACATAATCAGAGAAGACTAACAATGGATGCATTTATGATGGAAACTGAAGAGCAAGGAGCAACGTCTATGTCATTAATGCCAACATACCAAGATCCCGATGATTCAACATACGCACCGCCACCGGTTCAAGAAGATATGGATAGAAGCACAAGTTCACAATACGATACGATTGTTTTAACTTCGCTTCCCAAGGCAGTCGGTTCTATGTACCGGAGCGACTCGAGATTTTTCCCGACCAAGGACTGTCATCTCAGTGTGACCCCATTTAATTTATTTCGTCCCTCCCACAAATTGTCATCCTCCCAGCAGCTCCTTGCAGCAGGACTGCTACATATTCTCTTACTCCGGGAAGGTATCGAACCCAATCCGGGTCCGTCTCCTGACCCCGGTCCTGAGAAATGGTTTTGCTGCATTTGCCAGAAAAGAATCTTTTTAGGACGGTCATACTCTGTTCAGTGTGTCTCGTGCAAGGGATGGTTGCATCGGACAGGTTGTTCTGGGCTTGATCCCAAAACCCGACGTCCACGTAACTTTTATAAATCTTTTGTGGCTCCTTGCTGCTCACGCCCAAGGGCGTCCCGTAGTCTACGCCTAAGCGCCCCCCCACTACCTTCCAGCAGTCTCGCTGCTCAGCAAGCCACAACAAGTACCCGCTGCTGCTCGCGCCCCACGACGCCAACAACTCAAACAGCTGATACCACTCATAACTACTACCTTCGTAGTAGAGCTGGTAGCAATGCTGAGCATCAGCCCCTGCCCCCGTCTTCTTCTCCCCCCCCCCCCCCCCCCCCCCCCCCCCTCTTTTCTGTCAGCAATCGTGCAGGTCAGGGAAACAGACTCTTAGTCCCTACCTCCGTTTGCACCGTCTGCCAGCACAGAATATATAGGTTTGCGACATCCGCTCAATGCAGCTCCTGCCTTGGGTGGTGCCACTTTCCTAGATGTTCTGGTCTCCGCGACGGCAACCCCTCGACGGGTTTCATCGCGCCATGTTGCCAGGTCGCAAACCCAAATCATCCGGGTACCCCAATGCTTGCCCAAGGGCGCCCAGTCCCAAGGCCACAACAGCAATTGCGTCCTGGCCTTCCACAACCTAGGCGTAGTCACCCGTCACTTACCCCTAGAGTGGCGGCGTCACCCCTCATGCACTTCAGAATTCTGCAGTTAAACTGTAATGGACTAACTGGGAAGATTACGGAGATAGTCGATTTCATGAAGCGGCACAACATCCGCATTGCTGCGATTCAAGAGACTAAACTCACAGCAAGATCTGCATAGCAGACCTGCTCTGGGGATAATGTCCACAGGAAAGACCGCGAGAGCGGAAATGGAGGCGGCCTCGCGTTTATTATACACCACTCTGTGCAATATTATATATTTGATCCTGGCATCGACCGCAGGGACAATGTCTTAGAACGTCAAGGCCTATCTGTTCGGTCAGGCGATGCAAATCTCGAAATCATCAACATCTACATCCCTCCTGTCACCTGTTGCCCCAGTGGATACCGCCCTAATATCGAGGCCTTACTCACTGGCAACAATCGCATTATCTTAGGCGATTTCAATGCCCTTCACGACCTATGGCATTCAAACTTGCGGACGGACAGTAGGGGTGAGATGTTGGCGGATCAAATAGAAGAAACGACGTTCTGCACAATAAACGGAGACGCCCCCACACGTATGGTAGGAAGCTGTCATAGCTCGCCAGATATCTCAATCGTGAGCGCAGAACTCGTAAACTGCGTCAACTGGCAGCAGATGGTAACATTGGCATCCGACCACCTGCCCATACTTATTTCGTTCGAGCGTACCGCCGACTTCATCGTCACCGAAAAACGCACTTTCATAAACTTCAAAAAAGGAAAGTGGGAAGAATATAAATCTGCAACAGACAGCAGCTTTGCTGCCCTCCCTATCCCGACTGATGCCCGCCAAGGGGAGGGTGCCTTCCGTAAGGTCATTGAATCCGCCTCGGCACATTTCATTCCCGCCGGGAGAATTCCCGAAATCCGGCCCCACTTCCCGGCGGAGGCCGCGAGCTTAGCGAGGGAACGCGACCTTATAAGACAGCTTGATCCAGGCGACCCCCAAATAAGGGATATAAACCAACGCATCAGATTGCTTGTGGACGAACACAAGCGGGCGAAATGGGAAGAGCACCTAAGAGGTTGTAACCTCTCTACCGGTGTAGGTAAACTTTGGTCCACCGTAAAGTCCCTATCGAATCCGACTAAGCACAAAGACAAAGTTTCCATCGCCTTTGGCGATAAGGTGCTGTCGGATGCGAAAAAATGCGCGAGAGCTTTCTGCCGACAATATATAATGCATCCTACGGTTGACAAAGATAGACGGAGAGCCAATAGACACGCACATAAAGACAAATTCAGCGCGTCACCAATCACCATCACCGCTAGAGAGGTTGAGGACGCCATTGGTCGCGCTAAACCATCCAAAGCAGTGGGCCCAGACGGCATAGCCATGCCGATGCTTAAAAACCTAGGGAAAGAGGGTTTCAAATATTTAGCGCATGTCTTCAACCTGTCTCTTTCCACCTTTGTCATACCCGAGAAATGGAAAATGGCCAAGGTGGTCCCGCTACTAAAGCCTGGGAAACCAGCTAACATAGGTGAGTCATATCGTCCGATATCTCTCCTATCGCCACTGGCAAAGACGCTTGAAGCCATTTTGCTCCCTTATTTCCAATCACATTTGCAGCTAGCCCCTCATCAGCATGGCTTCAGAAAACTCCATAGCACTACCTCCGCGCTAAATGTCATTGGCACCCAGATAAATTGCGGTTTGAATCAATACCCCCACCATAGAACAGTACTCGTAGCGTTAGACCTATCAAAAGCCTTTGATACGGTCAACCATGGCTCGTTACTGCAAGACCTGGAAGGGTCTACCCTTTCCCCATGTCTTAAAAGGTAGACCGCAAATTATCTGGGTGGTCGGCAGGCATCGGTGCAATTCAGAAATGAAACATCAAAACCAAGGAGAATTAAACAAGGGGTGCCACAGGTGGTGGTGTCCTATCCCCACTTTTGTTTAATTTCTACATATCCAAGCTACCTTCACCACCGGAAGGAGTCACAATCGTTTCCTACGCCGATGACTGCATAATAATAGCCACAGGCCCAGGCCCAGAGATCGATGAGGTATGCAATAAAATAAACGGCTATCTCCCTGATCTCTCCAGTTTTTTCGCCTCGCGAAACCTGGCATTGTCACGGACTAAAACTTCCGCGACCTTATTTACAACATTGACGCCCCAAATGTCGACCATATTGAACATCCAAGTCGATGGCACTACGCTACCGACTGTCCTACACCCCAAAATCTTGGGTGTAACGTTTGATCAGGATCTACATTTTGGTGCGCACGCAACCGCAATTGTTCCGAGAATTCAGAGCCGTAATAAAATCCTCAAATCCCTTGCTGGCAGTACCTGGGGAAAAGATAAAGAAACGCTCATGACCACATACAAAGCAATTAGCCACCCGATTACGTGCTACGCGTCACCCATATGGTCGCCAAGCCTAAAAACTACCCACTGGAAGAAACTACAGGCCTGCCAAAATACTGCTCTCAGAATCGCCACGGGCTGTCTTCTTATGTCCCCAGAACACCGTCAGCATAATGAGGCGAGAATACTCCCCATCAGGGAGAGAAATGAGATGCTGACCAAACAGTTTCTGTTGAATACCCAGAAACCTGGGCATCCCAACAGACATCTGATTGACGAACCAGCACCGCCTAGGGGCCTAAGGAGTCATCTCCGTAAGCATTTTGAGGAAATACGGCACCTGAGAACCCAGCCGTATGAAGCCAAAAAACACAAGCAGGTCCTTGGTGAACTCCATAGACAGGCGTCGGACCTTTATGTCGGGAATTGCCCGGTGAATCCAGTACTTGAAGAAAAATATCCAGAACTCGCGGAAGAGGAACGCATACTCCCCAGGGAAACGCGTGTCACTCTTGCTCAACTTCGTTCTGGATACTGTAACAGGTTAAACTCGAACCTATCCAGAATCAACCCCCGACATACAAAATGTATGCCCCGCTTGCAATGTGTCCCCACATGACACCAACCATCTCTTTATGGTCCACCCCTGTTGAAACGGCAAGTTTCCTTGGACTCCCGTTAGAGGATATTGATGACAATTTGTGATCGGTCGCGGCTATTAGGTGGGGCGAGCATTGCTACAACAACAACAACATTGTTTTAACTTTGCCTTGGTATGTGACCGCTCTTTTGCAAGATTTTAAAATTAAAGATAAGCATGGGAAACCTCTCATCATGGATAAATCGAAAGTTCGCAGAGAAAAAGAGAAATGCAGACAAGAAGTGCTTCGCAAACGGTTAGATGATACCAATTTGTTAGCGTTTTCATTCGATAGCAGAAAAGATGATACTTTAACGATAGATAAAATTGATGAGAAGTATCATACTAGGATGGTAAAAGAATCTCACCTTGTTATTGGTTGGTTACGTAAGACTGGAACATGAAACCGCTGAATACAAAACAACCAAATTAAATGGTTTTTTCAACGATAAAAATATATTACTGGATGCATTAATTGGAATATGCACTGACGGTGAGCCAACAAACACTGGCCCACACGGTGGAATTATACGACGATTCGAATTGCTGTTAAAAAGACCATTGCATTTGTTCGTTTGCCTTCTACACTTCAACGAACTTCCGTTTCGGCATTTGTTTGAAGCTTTGGATAAATCAACCAGCACTGGACCAAGATCGGCAACCGGAAAACTGAGCCGTAAAATCGAAACTTGTGAAACTCTTCCGGTAAGTTATTGCTATCACTCATTTATTATTATTGTCAACCATTTTTAATTATTTTATTATTATATATTTTCAATTGGTGGACGGCTTCCAGAAAATTGAGTTGCAAAATATGCTCCCTGCTCCAGAAAAAATTGAATTTTCCACCGATTCGAAGTACTTATACGACATGGCCCATGCAATTTCTAGCGGCCTGGTTCCGGTGGATCTGGCTAACATCAAACCAGGGAAAATTGTACATTCTCGGTGGCTCACCAAGGCCGCTAGATTATTGCGATTATATGTGACAACGCAAAATCCAGATGCAAATTTAAGAATTCTGGTTGAATTTATAATTAAATGTTATGTGCCAATGTACTTCAATATCAAGTATTACAGCTCTGTCGTGTACGGCAGTGCATTATTTTTCAAGTTCATTAGTTGGTCACGATTTCTAGAACCTCGTTTACGCAAATTGTCAATCAAGTAATTAAAGATAATTCATATTATGCGCATTCGGAAAATATCTTGTTATCAATGTTGTTTGATGATAGCAAAGAAAAGCGCGACTGTGCCATCAAGAAAGTTCTACGCTATCGAACCGACGTTGACGAGCCAATGGAACTTAGAGTTTATAAAAAACCAGATATAAACTTTAATTGCACAAGTTATACGGAAATGATCAATTTGAATGATATAAATATCGTAGTTGAACCACCATTCACGCGAAGCATTTCGTACGATACATTGAAAGAATATTTAAATCAAGATGATCAACCGTTTAATGATCCAAAAATTCCATCACACATACAAGGAACGGAACGACATGTTCAATTGCTAGCTAGCGTTTCCAAACGGGTTATACCGGAAAATGTAGATGCTGTTATGGCGACGACAGAGAGCCGTGCGAAATTGCCCAGACTTGAAAGTAAAAAAGACTTCAAACAATAATTTTTTTAGTTTCTTTTCTATAACTCACTTAAATTAATTTTTTAAGAGAAAAAATAGATATTATTATGAATAAATAATAAATATTATTATAAATAAATAAATAAAAATAAAGAAAAAACATAGCCATTTAGCTGATTTTTTCATGTAAAGTGCAAAACCGGCGATTTTTTGAAATGTTTGTATGGTGAACCCCTAGGGGGTTCCAGGGGGTGTGCCACTGGCATCGGTGGGTCGGGCCTCCAAAGTTAGTGGGGGTCGGTCATACATTTGGACTCGATTGGAGCACTCTAAATGGGTCAAAGTGGGATTCTTCAAAATTTGCCCCTACCCAAAAGTTTGACCCAAATTGGGGGACATCAGAATTCGTTTTAGAGGTATGGTTCCTTCGGCAAAGTTTCTTATTTTGTTCCCTAGAATATGATTTTCACAGAGCAATGGGCGATTTTTTTGCCTCCCCACAAATCGACCCGGCCTAATGAACATATATGCTAATATTTGTGCACTAAGGAGATTTTATTCTTCAATATATTTTTTATGCTAATTTGTATGCTGATCGTAAAGATAAATTAAATGAGTATCCATTTTTAATGTGTTTTTATGGCAGCCCTAAAGGAGTTATTTTAGAGAGAACAGTTAGTTTTCACGAATTTTCTTATTAAAATTTATACGTAAGTTGCTTAAACTGTGCTAATAATTTATGTTATTTTATTTAAAATTAAAATTATTATTAAAATTATTACAAAGGTAAATACCATCCAGTGCGATTTTCTATATTATTTAGTATAATTTTTCGAAATGACAAATAAAAGAAGAAAAGGAAGTATAGGAGAGGAATGGAATGGAAAGGAAAGGAAATAAAAGGAGAGGAAATTACAGGTGAGGAAAGGAAGGGAGAAGGCAAGACCGGACAGCGAACGAAAGGACTAGAAATGAAAGAAAAGGAAAGGAAACGAAAGAAAAGGAAAGGATAGAAGAAAAGAGGACAAGAAAGGAGAAGAAAAAATAGGAAAGGAAATGAAAAGAGAGGAAGGAAGTAAAAGAAGAATAGGAAAGGAAGGGAAAGGAAAGAAGTGGAAAGGAAAAGAAAGGAAAGGAAAGGAAAGGAAAGGAAAGGAAAGGAAAGGAGAGGAAAGGCAAGGGAAGGAAATAAAAGGAGTGGAAATTAAGGGGGGGGGGGGGGGGGGGGGGAAGGAAAGTAGAAGACAGGACCGGGCACCGAACGAAAGGACAGGAAATGAAAGTAAATTTAAGCAAACGAAAGAAAAGGTTAGGAGAAAAGAGGACAAGGGGGGAGAAATTAAAGGATAGGAAAAGAAATCAAAAGAAATTAAGGATGGGAAAGAAGGAAAGAAAAGGAAAGGAAGGGAAAGGAAGGGAAAGGAAGGGAAAGGAAAGGAAAGGAAAAAGGAAAAGAGAAAGGGAAAAGAAAGAAAAGGATATGAATTATCTTTATTTTTAACACGCTTTTATTAGCTTGGCCTGTATCTATCTATGTATCCATGTATGTATGTAACGGAATCTTTGAGCTTAATTTTCACCGGTTTCTAGAAGTCTGATTAATTTGAAACTTTGCATACGTATCAAGGACCGATTACAATGCAATTATTTGAGAACAGATTCCCATTATCCTTATTAACACGCTTATATTAGATTCGCTTGTATGACGCTTGTTTGTAACTCTCTTGCCTAGGTGCGCAAAGGAGAGTTGGATCCATCTAGCGGCAATTAGCGGCAAAACGAGTTGTGCTTAATAGCGGAGACACGAACCTCTGTGCTACGATGCTATCAACAGCAAATATCTAAATGGATTTATATTATTTAATTGAACCATTAGTTCAAAACGCAACAAAAAATTACCATTTTTAAACATTGCAACCTGTGTGTAAACAAGGTGCGGGTTGCTGGTATAACAGTAAAATTATATGATGTGTAACGAAAATAAGACCAAACAAAAGCTGGAACAGGGAGGATTGGAAGCACGTCCTTTTCAACCTCCCATTAAATGTTGAACTATGCTGATCGGAATCTTCATGCATTCCGACAGCTTCATTACTAAACAAAGTTGAGGGGTCATTGGATACACGTTATTTCCAACATCCAAATACATGTTTAACTGTATTGATCGGAGACTAATAGTTATATTCCGGCAGCTTAAAATACCAATTTGAATGAATAATATATGTTCCAAATTTTGTTGCTATGCTGGGAGCACGGGAGGATTGGAAACGCGTCTTTTTCCAACCTCCCTTAAAAGAGTGGCTCCCAGTCTCGTCCGTTTGTCACGTTAGTAAATATGCTGATCGGAATCACAAGGCATTCCGACAACATATTCAATAGAACTAAGAGATTGTAATAATGAATTGTATTTATTAGTTTAAGTTTTAGGCCCAAACAGCCGTAATAATAAATAAATAAATAACGTAGCTCAAAAGAGAATTAACGTATTTTGTACACATATTTTCCTCATCCCAATAGAAAGGTCTAATAAAAATGGGCTCAATGAACAAAGCCCACTTTTGCTGTACGATAGGACCTCACAGGTTTGTGTATAAATAATATGTATATGGTTGCGTCCAAACTTAGACTCCCTTACTTGGAACCGCTGGTATTTTTTAGCCACCTACTGGGTTAGGTGATGATTTTATTTTTCTAAGTTCTTTAACAGCGAATGCAAACACAGAATAGGGTTCATTAATAGGTGTCAATGATTGCTTTACAGTTCCTGATGACGACAACAGTCACATGCCACTATGTCTGCTGTCGAAATTTTAGACGACCATGTAGTGTGCATACCGTAAATGAAGGGACATTTTGTGAACGGATGAGTCAAAGGTTATGTTGTACGGTGGTAGTGTCTGGAATTGTCCTTTAGTTTTGCAATAAAATGAATGCAACTATTAAATAGATAGATATTGTGAAGTTAAGCAATGCGACGTATTGGTCTATTGTGCCTTCATTCTGTTTACAACACCTCATCCAAGCCGAGTTCTCTGAGAAAATCCAGAATGGTTCTCGGCTTCAGAGCGTGTATGTGACTATTTTCTAATTTCGATGATCCTAGGACCCTAAGTTTTCGTCTCGCGACTGCATCACATTCCTTCAGGATGTGTTCTGTAGACTCATCTTCTACATCACAGAATCGACAGAGGCTACTAGACGATATGCCCAATTTATTCATATGGCTCTTTAGCCTACAGTGATCTGTGAGTAAACCTGTTAAAATCCTAAGGCTACTTTTTGGGAGGTTAATCATAGCCTTATATCGCTTTGAGTTGTACCCTCCTATTAGTGCCTTTGCCTGCCGAAGTCCTGGACTTTCGCGCCAATGTTGTTCCCTGAGGCACGCCTCCTTTTGTTTAAACTCCTTCCTTAATGCATGTGACCCTATTGGCACCATAGGCTCGGATCCTATTGGCTTTTCGGCCGCTGCCAACCTGACAAGCTCCTCCGCTCGCTCGTTACCATCTACTCCTCTGTGTCCAGGTACCCATGTTAGACGGGTGGTGTTATTAACTCCTAGACTGTTTAACCTCTCTACGCACTCAAGGACTGTTGATGATTTAATCTCAACTGAAGACAATGCCTTGAGCGCAGCCTGTCGCTGAGTATGGCGATTTTCTCGTTGGTATATCCCCGCTGTAAATTTATATCTGCATACCGGCTTCGGTTTGGAAGATGCTCGGATATTTTCCGAGTGGTAGGGATATTTTGGTTCGGGGGCCGAAGATCCCCGCTCGATCGAGTTGCATGTCAATATCTCTTGCCGCACAGCACCACTGTATTATGGACTATCCTTATGTTTGTCCATGCATGCTTACCTGATCCTGACATACAGTAATAAGAAAGAAGACATAAAAGTTAACTGTTCAAGGGAGTTGGATTAAAATTTAAAACAAATATTAAATACGTGTTTGGTACTCAAAAGGTCGTGACGTCTTATTAAATCGTTTCCGAGATGGTAGGGCTTGCACCTTCATGGTGCTTCTGACCGGAATCTATCGGTTCTAAATATATCGGGCAAAAGGACCATCAACATTGATAACACTCACCTAAACCTTCTGGAAATGTCTTGATCGCAACAACAACGTATTTTGACAAAATTTAGGTTACTACATAGGTCACTAGTATGTACTTGAATGGAAACGCTGATGACAGATATCATTCAATAAGTATACCGCTAAGATCTCTGCTGGTAAGCCATTTATGGTTGAAATTCTTTCGAAGAGTATGACGATCTGCACAATATACCTGCCTGCAGCGGCAGTTATAAGAGTGTACGAATACAAGACCTACATGGGAACTCATGCAAATTACAAACTGTTTTTGAGAATATATTTTTACAGATATAAAATCTTATACTCGCTTTCGTATTATTGATACCTATCTCTCGTTACCTTTTTCGTCATTATTGGAAGTGTTTTACCACAATTGTGAAGTGTCGATCAACGTCTCTAAATACCTCCCATTAAATGCCACTTTTGTCGACTTTTAGACCCCTGGTCAAAAAAGGTGATGAGATTATTGCGAGTGCATTATTCCGTCGATCTCATGGAAGACTAATACGTTTCATTGTTCGCGTGAGAAATAAAACTGAAATGCTGCTAGCAACAAACGAACAAAATGTGTTAGTCTTCGGTCAGAAATAATTTATTTCTTTATTAATTCTTCCGGCTTTTTAGTTCTAAAATTGTATACTTACAGTTAATTACGAGGGTTGCTATTTATATTTTGAGCTTAATAATGAAAAGACAGTAATTTATTATCGAAAATGGCTTTATTGTTTTTCGAAGTATTCTATAGGATAATCAATACACTTTTGCATGCGTTCAAACTAATTTTCGTAGCACTTTTTCCACTCCGATTGTGGTAACTCCAAAACATGGTTTTTGAATGCATCAACGGCTTCTTCAGGCGCCAAAAACGTTGGCCACGCAATTTATTCTTAATTTGCGGAAATAAAAGGAAGTAATTTAGCGCCGGAACGGGGCTGTACGGAGGGTGACTAATTAATTCGACGTTTTGGCCAGTCAAATAGATGGTTGTTTTAGCCGATCATGGCACTGTCATGATGAAGAATGATCCTTCGTTGCCGCTTCTTCTTCCGAATTTTACCAAGCACTACTGGCAAACAAATGGTTGTGTACCGTTCGGAATTCACTGTTCTTCGTTGCTCTAATGGCACGGTAGCCACATGTTCAGTTATTTCGAAGATAGAGGCGATCATGTGGTTCGAAGTGCTTTGAGCACGAATCACTTTTGTCGGATATGGCTTATCTTGGAAGACCCATACAGAGGATTGCTGTTTTGTTTTGGGCTCATACGCATAGATTCAAGATTCCTTATCTGTGTAGATGTTATATACAGCAATTGACATGAGCATCTTTCTGAGCTTTTGTCAAATTATGTGATTTTATCGATATTAGTAATGTCAATATTTATGCTGACTAAATGAATAATAATCCAATCAGCACAGAAACTGGCGTTTTAAAGGACTAGTCCAGGACTCAGCTTATTGGAAGGCTGGAAAGGACGTACCGGACCTACTAGACTTAAGTTAACTTAGCTTCAATATATATGTCGTCGGAATGTAAAAAAATCCGATAAGCACAAGAACTAGCATCTGAAAAGTGTACTGTGATAGTCTTCGATGGAAATAACAAATGGTGCTAAGGGCAAGTTTTTGTTGCGAGCGACGTTCTAAGCACAACGCAATCACTTTCCTGTTCCTACGTGTTTTGATAAATTTTGTTTTATTTGTTAGCGTTGCAAATCCCATTCATTTGAAAATGCATGTCACCGGAAGACATGAATGGTTTTATTAAGATAACGAACCATGCATTTTTTTCAACAAAAATGACTAAGCCAACACAACAAGTCATTAAAAGGCGATAAAAATTGAATTGAACTACTACAATGCTGAAAACAGCCATACATAAAACTTCCACGTAACGAATTTTTCATTTTAGCTGTAATTGCATGGCGGTTTTCAAACCATGTCATACATGTCACAAATTTATACAAAATGTGTATGTATGTATGGCAAATGACATTGACCTTGCTGGGCATAAACTTCTCCAGCCCCCAATTGTGCATACAAACTTTATGCTATAAACGTGTCGTAAAGTTAAGCTTCTGTTAAGGTACATATATAAAAATTAATTAAGTGAAGCGCATCAACAACTGGTTTTAAAGTTTTCCGTAACCCCCTCCCACTCAGAACTTTTTCCTAGGAAAGCAGTTCTGAATTTGTTTGTAATAAATTTCTACATTCATAACTATGTATGTATGTACATATGGACTTACCTCATAAATTGGTAATTTATCTGAATTCCATTGTGCTATACGTTCCGAACTTCTATCTACCACTGTCACCTGTATATCGGGACACTTGAGCGCCATCACCGCACATGTTGGGCCACCAACGTATCCAGCACCGATGCAACACACTTTCATCACTGATAATGTATCCATTATGATTATTCTACTTCGCACTGTGTTAAATTTTTCTTAACTTAAATTAAAGAATATAAATTCACTTATAACTTTAGGTTGTTTTTGTTTTGTTGCTAAATTTATTACGAAATCGATCTTAATTTAATACACTGGCCGTTTACAATTAGGCGCGTGTCAAAGGAGTTCAATAACTCAACTCGTCACAGAATAAAACAATTATTCATGAACATTTTTTATTTATCGAGTTTTTATTTTTACATTTTGCCAGCGTTTCGTACATTGTAAATTTTACCAAGTAGCGCAACTAACAGCTGATCGGTGAAAATTCGCACATTCACACGCACAGTTCTCGACTCAGTTTCAAAACAAAACTTTAGATTATTTAATTCAAATTTTAAAGTGAGATAATCCTTATAAATTTAAGTATACAGAATATATATGGCATTTTTGTTGTTATTAAAACAATAGTTTTATTTATATTAAAGCTTTTATCATTTTTTTTATTTAACTTTGAAAAAACTCCGAACACCATTCCTTCATTATATGACATTCGACTGCCTAGTCCACTGCCTTCCACTCTATTCGCAACATAACCTCTAGTTAAGCTGCCAAACTATATAGTAAACAATGGTTTCGTATCTCGTCAAAAATTTTACTTTGACAGCAGCGGTCTTTGTTTACTTTGCTTATTAAACACGCAGGGCTGCAATTCAATAACGTAATAGAATTTTAATTGTGTTTTGGGTAGCGTTTACACATGTGCTAACTGGAGAAAATGTAAAATGAAGAGAAAACGGTTGTTGCTTCCATTAAACTCCCCATCATTGTTTACTATATAGTTTGGCAGCTTAATTCGAGATTATGTTGCGAATAGAGTGGAAGGCACTCGCAGGCCGTGAAAATAGGCACTTGAATGGAGTGGAATGAAGAACAGTAGGATGACCAGAGTTGCATTGAATCAATCGTTGCATCAATATTAGAGTTAAATTTAGAAAATATAATTAAATACTTGAGTATAAGACGGCCCATACATGCCACAAAAACCATGCGCAAATATAAAACGACGGAATTTGTACAAATGAAAATTTTGACATACACGGCTCAAAAACACTGCGCAATATTCATTTTTAATGAAAGATGTGTTTTAATTGTATAAAAAAAGGCACTAATTTTATAAAAAAAAAACATTATTTATTTTCCACAGTGCTGGTAATTTACAGTATAAGTCGAAAAACTCGCACCAGAAGCGTTTATTTTCCATTGCATTAATAATATATATTTTTTAGTTGCAAGACCAGCTCAACTCATTGCAGCACTGCGCAATATTCATTTTTCAACTAGCGTAACAAATGAAACATGTGTTCTAATTGTATGCAAAATTATTATGTATTATTGAATTTATGTGAATTCCTGTTACAAGCTAGAGATGGTCCTTACGCCTTCGATATTAACATTTTTAAGCAATAATTACTGATGTTATGTTATCAGAAACCACAGGTAAACTGTATAACATTCACCACACACGAAGAAAAAACCATGTGCAATATTTTCAGACATATCATATCAAAATCGTTTTGATTTTTGCGCAGTTCTCTGCGCAAATCGCGCAACCAGTGCACACACCGGGCAAATCCTTGTGCAAATTGGTAATTGGCACAAGGATACTTGAGCCGTGTAATTGGCGTATAAGCAAACATTTTCTTTCAATTACTGCAATTAAGGTGTCCTAGATGCTATATATTCCAAAATTATAACAGTTTATGTCTGTTTAAAAATTTAACTTCAATTTCCCTAAGATTTCCGTAATATGGCCATTAGAGATGTTTGTGTGGAATTGCTGTCATCCAGTGAGTTTTACAGCTCCGGCTCACGCTAAATTCTCACGGGAATGCTCTGTATCATTGAGAGCTTGAAAAGCAGATGTTGTGATATTTTCGCACACGTGAAATGTGATAGGCAGATGGCGCCGCTGTTTTTCATTTAACTCATACGGCGAAAGGCTAAGGCGCGACATCTATTTTTGAAAAATTAGGTTTATTAAAGGCAGCGTTGCCAAACGAAAGGCAAGTAATTGACAAATTACCTGGCTGACAAATTGAACCAGTCTTCTATCTGGATTTATCTGGCTTCAATCGTTGTTGTTGCATTTACATGCAAAATTATTTATTGGGCTCAGGCTTTTGCCACCGAATGATGACTAATGTCAAGTCAAAAGAAAAATTTTAATTGATTTCGATTAACTGACATATTAAGGTAAGGCCACATTAGGCTGCACTACGCAGCACTGCACTGCACTACAAAATATTATTTGCATGTATTCTTATGAGGCAATTCACACCTAGCGTCAGCAGCACTGCGCGACCCGGCACAGCGCGGCAGATTTGATCAACTAGGCAAAAAATCCGCGTTGGGAAGTGTGGCGCAGTGCTGCTGCCGCTAGGTGTGAATTGCCTCATAAGTATACATGCAAAGAATTTTGCACCATCTTTTTTCAATCTGGACAAAAGAGTGTGGAACTCTCCTTCCTCATATCTTGAGGATGAGATGTCTTGGACCCATAGCCACGACCTTTTTCTTTTCCTTTCCTCTTCTTCGCACAAAAATGAAATAATTACAGCTTCAAAAACTGTGTCGTCCATTTTGCAAACAAAAATAAACACAAACTTTTGCCGCAATGTGTCGCTCGATTGCCGCTTAATGTGAATTGCCAAAATATGTCGCTCTGTGAGGCGCCGCTGCTGCTACGTGTCGTGCAGCGTAAACTGCGCGTACTTTTAAAGTACAAGGCGCTGTATGGAAAATACTCAAGAGGCAGCAATCAGCTGTTGGGATAACAACACCTGTAGCGGAATTCACTAACTTATAACGATGCGATTTGTCGAGATTTTAATTAACGATTTTGTCGCTTGCCTTATCGATTGTGCTATTCACTAGCTTAGTTGAAACGAATCGAAATAAATTACATTTAAATTTCGTTTTAATAGTAGAAAGGTGGTAGCACAGCTTAACGAACCTAAAGAATGCGAAAAGCACAAAAGGAGTGCCAAAAAAAAATAAATAAATTCCGCATACTAACTGCTTTTAAAAGTTTTTACATATTTTAACAAATGGTAAGTAAATCCGGTATTAATTTTTTTTTCTCTGTTGATATCACAGTTATTCTTGTACCCCTTAATTGATCATCAAGTTTAGAAATAATATCATGAGCCAAGTCTAGGGTTAGTCGGTACAGCTTTACAAACTCCGTTGCATTCAAGTGGAATGGGTCATCTACTTCTCTATGAACCACTGGCGATGGATTTAGTAATTCTTCATTTTGTTATAAAACGTACGCCAAGTATTTGATTTATAAACAAAGCAGCTTTTCATGTTTGAAAGTATTTAATTACAGTTCCGATTTTCTTTTTTAACTAAATATACCAGAAATATTAATATCGTGATTTTTAACGCAGCCAAATTACTTGCCGTTTATTTAACAACACAGCTGATCGTCGATTTACGAATATCGATACAAAATAGTTGCTGAATAACAAAATCGTTATAGGTATCAATTCGCAAATAAAGCGATGGCAAATGTCGTTAAAAAAGTTAGTGAATACCACTACTGGGTACAGAATTCGCCTTGCAACATATGTAAGCACGTAGATTATCTATTATCTTTGCCAAAGCATAGAACTGTTCGCTGAAAGCGCAGATTACGTTGGCTCACAAATCACCTAACCTTGTGTGATTTGTGACGTTGGCTTGTTATCAAAACATCGCCAAAATATCGATCTTCGATAGTAAAAACATCACTTAATTGTTTAGATCAATTTTTTTGTATATTCAATTTTGAATAATGCAGGAGCGGAAAGTATAAAAAACTAACGATATGTATTATTTAAGACATGAGTGTATAGAATATACATTTATAGGAGTTCAAACGAGTCCGCGAAGTTAACTGGACAGCAGAGGAAAAGGACTGCTTACGAGAATGCATTAAACCTTACATTGAAGCCATTGAACACAAACACAACGATTCTGCAACTGTAGCACGAAAAGCTAGAGCGTGGGAGAAAGTTCAAACGGCTATGCTGGCTGCCGGATACGATAGAGATGTCTACAAATTGCGCCAAGGATGGAGAAGAATGAAATTGGCAGCTAGACTATCACGAAGCTTTAAAGGCAAATCAGCTGAAAGAAATGGGTACATGACTGATAGTAACATAAATGACTGCTACATATCCAAAACATCCAGTGTCGAGGGCGATAGCACATTGTTTGACAATGTGAACCCTTCTATAGAAGACGAAGTAAAGGAACAGACAGTATGTCAAGTATGAAAATATGTATGCTGTTATAATGTGCAATAATTTGTAATTTCCAGACAAAAAAAAGAATGCGGGAGAATAATTGGACTGCCCGTGAAAAGGCCTACTTGCGGAAATGTATCGATTCGCACATCGCCATCATTGAAGACAAAGCAAATGATAGCGTTACAATCAAAAAGAAAAGGGATGCGTGGAATGAGATAAAATTAAAAATGTTGGCAAAAGGATATATGAGAGATCCCCGCCGAATTCGTCAACAGTGGGTGCGTATGAAATTGGCGGCAAGAAAGGCAGAACGGAATCCAGCTATGAGTGATACGTCCAGCGTTAATAGTGATGATATGAACTTTGAGAGCGTGCAGGAAGCAGAGATAGAAGAAGATCCTATATTAATACATAGGACTACGTTAGAGCGAATGCATGAGCAAATACAAAAGGTAAATATGTTACGCAGAAATTAGGGTGGCTTATGAAAGTTGGCTTCGAAAGTTGATTTTTCATCGAAAATAGAAAATATACGCTATGTTCGAAGACTTGTGCACAAAAATTTTCGGTAATAGTCTAGCTGAGGGGTCGACTGCTAATACGCGTCCAAAAATATCGAGAGAGGTATCAAACGACGCGTCTTGACATCAGTATTAATAATCTGAAGGCGGAAAATAAAAATTTTAACTCGTTCAAAAGATAACGAAAAACCGAAAAAGACCCGCGGGTACCTCCGAAACCGGGGGTGGGATCCATAGTATTTTTGCGCAGAACACCTTTCTGCGTTGGCGGCCTTCGGCCGCGCTTATAAAAAATAACCCTGGGCTACGCCATTCCAAGTCCGGGTGTGTGGTATACCGATATAGAAAAATCTTCAAGAACTGAATTTAAAGACATTTTAAAAATTATTGTATTAATGAAATTTTCGCGTGCCAACAAAAAAAAGTATCATTTTAAAGGAAATATATCAAGCTTTTATTTAAAAATAAAAATATGAAAAATGCCCCTCTTTGAAAAAAATGAAAAAAAAAATTTTTTAATAAAATTTTTACTAAAAAATTTTTTATATTTATATTCAAAAATAGTGGAAAAAATACTTTAGAAACTGTTTTACTCATTTCTTCTTAGAAAGCCATTTACACGACTTATGATTTATAGAAAAGAGGCTTCCACAAAAAAAAATTGAGAATTCAGACGCTTATATCTCCGTAGCCATCCAAAATTTAGGAGCGAACTTAAGTGAAATTAACACTACTATATAGCACAGCAATTTCACCAAATTTCAATCAAATCGAAACGATGAAGCTTTTTAAGTGGAACGGTTGATATACTTTACCCCATATAAATAAATTAGCGATACCCGACGGATGATGTTCTGGGGCACCCTGGTCCACATTTTGGTCGATATCTCGAAAACGCCTTCATATATACAACTAAAGGCCGCTCCCTTTTAAAACCCTCATCAATACTTTTAATTTGACGCCCATATCGTGCAAACGCATTCTAGAGTCACCCCTGGTCCACCTTTATGGCGATATGCCGAAATGGCGTCCACCTATAGAACTATGGCCCACTCCCTTTTAAAATACTCATTAACACCTTTCATTTGATACCCATGTCATACAAACACATTCCAGGGTTACCCTAGGTTCATTTTCCTATATGGTGATTTTCCCTTATTTTGTCTCCAAAGCTCTCAGCTGAGTATGTAATGTTCGGTTACATCCGAACTTAGCCTTCTTTACATGTTTAAATAAATTTTAGGACAAGGTATTTCAATTATAATTCTGAGAGTCAGATTTGAATTCTCATATAAAAGTTTCTGTAATAGGGCTTTGAACAGTTTACCGAAGCTGCATTCGAAATCAATAATAAAAATTTTGTATTTTTCTAATAAAACCTTAAAGCAGGAGAAACCCAATTCTAACGAGATTCATTTGCTCCAAATTGAACTTCTACGGGCTCAAATTCAACATCAAAGAACGCTTGAATATAACCAAAGGGAATTGCATGCTTTAAAAATGCAGAACGAAAGACAATTACATTCTTTAAAAGTGGAACTTATTCGCGAACAAATCACCATCCAGCGACGCACTCCTGGCGAGCAAGTACATACTTCCCTAGAAAAGGTATGATTGAAAGTTTTTTGGGAATCACCTATTTATAATCGAATAATTTGACTTTCATAGGCGTATAATGGCGAACTGTGGAACTAAGAGGCGCATGTTGCCGTTCAATTTTACTTGCTGAGTAAGTTAATGTAGTTTTATTGTTGTAGGTTATAGTTGAATACTTTGTTTAAGTTTAATTCTAAGACTCCTTAAATATAAGATATATAAAAAGTACAATGTTTAGATGTATTCATATTAAAATGATATCTTATCTTATAACTTTAAACGAGCAATTCTTGTTATTCGTATGTTTGTATAGCCGAACGATCTCGGTAACGGCTCAACCGATTTAAATGAAATTTGGCACAAAGATAATCAGACCAATTCTAAATATTCTCGCGGAATTTTGTTCTCGCGGATTTTTTTATTCCCGCGGAAAAATTCCTCCAATTCCGTTCTCCTAGGGAGAACAATAATTGGGGAATAGGAATTTCGAATTTCCGAAGTCAGCTGTTTTGTCAATTGAAATTTCGTTGCACATTTCTTCTTTTGTTTAAAAAATTGAAAAGTTTAATTATTGTTGCAAATTTGTTGGAAATTAAGAAATAAAATATAAACAATGCACAGTATTTATAGCATTTCATGTGGTATTCACTGAAATGAGTAATGAATTGGGGGATTCAAGGGGTTGTGTAGCGCAATATATAGCTTCTCCAACCCAATTGTCAACCTCACCTTCGAGCGGCGAATCCCGTTTCACTAACAGACGAGGCTCTGGCGACCCCAAGCTCCTCATGGAACTTGGGGGTGTGGAGGGAGGGATGGCCTGAAGGTTTAATGTGGCCATATAAATCGTTCCCGAGATGGTCGGGCCAGCACCTTAATGGTGCTGTGTTACCGGAGCGTATCGGATCTGTATCCGACAAAGGACCATCACATCGATAACACTCCCCAAAACCTTCGGGGAGTAACTAATCGCTACAACAACAACAACAACAGTAATGAATTGGTGCCACAGCAACATCAACAGCGGAACATAAGAAGAAGACGGCCGCATAACACAAATCTGCCGGAGTTGCCTGCTTTCATTCAGCAAAGCAATTTTCTGGAGGCCAAGTTGAGTTGAATTCGTCCTTCGTCATATGCCAAAATCTATTTAAGCCTTATTAAAAAATCCTTGCGCAATTTCTGGATGGCTGCATCAAATATGTATACCAAGAGCTCTACCGTTGCTTATGATATACTTTTCGACTTAAAATAAAGAATATTGTGGTTGTAATTGTTGTATTATTGTGGTAGAATGTAAATACATATTTTAGCACAAATTTGTACAAATAAGTCTTCTTTCTTAAAATAACCAATTTCCTTTAACTATTTTGATGCATCCCCTTTAATTTAACTAGTGAAAAAACTCCTATGAAATGGCAGAGAAATCTCCTTCTCCCTCACGATCATAATATCTACTTTTCTCCATAACCGGTTTCCGCTTTTTCGAACATTGTTTAGAATAGGAGGAAAGGGAGAAGTGAAAAAACTCACAAGGAATTTTTATTTAGAATACGAGGAATGGGAGAAGGGAAAAAACTCGCACGGAATTTTCGTTTAGAATTGGGCTGAATGTGTCACCTTCTAAGACTTTCTAAATAAATTGCATGAGATATGCCGGTATCAAACGAAAGGTATTTCACTCCGCATTACAATAGTGATATTTTTGAGTAGGGTTGCCACCTATTCGAAAAAAAATTGCATAAGATATGCCGATATGGGTCTCAAACGAAAAGGAATTTCACTCCGCATTACAATAGGGACATTTTTGAGTAGGGTTGCCACCTATTCGAAATTAAAAAAAATTGCATGAGATATGCCGATATAGTTATCAAGGTATTTCACGGATTTTGCCTTGTCATTGGCGTACTACTCGTTGTAGAAAATCGCATTGTTTTAGGCCAAAGCCCACCACGATCAGTGGCATTCTGATCTATAGGTGGAAAGCAGGGATGAGATGTTGGCGCTCTGCACGATAAACTCGGACGCCCCACACGTATGGTAAGAAGCTGCCACAGTTCGGCAGGCCTTCCATCGTGAGCGCAGTAGTTGCAAACTGCGTCAACTGGCAGCCGATGGTAACATTGGCTTCCGACCACCACCTACCCATACTCCTCGAAAGGTCGAATTTATCATTTCTGAAAAACGTACTTTTCAACATCAAAAAAGAAAAGTGGGAAGACTACAAAACATGTACAAACGCTTTGCTGCCCTCCAAATACCATCTGATGCCCGTCAAGAGGAGCGTGCTTTCCCCAAGGTCATTTCAACGCGTCGGCCCGCTGGAAGAATCTGACGCACTTTCCAGAGGAGTCCACAACTCTAGCGAGGGAATGCGACCTTAAAACACAGCACGACCCTGCGACTCCAACGCTTCCCAAGGCCGTCGGTTCTATGTACCGGAGCGACTCGGGATTTTTCCCGACCAAGGACTGCCATTTCAGTGTAACCCCATTTAATTTGTTGCGTCCCTCCCACAAATTGTCATCCTCCCAGCAGCTCCTTGCAGCGGGACTGCTCCATATTCTCTTGCTCCGGGAAGGTATCGAACCCAATCCAGGTCCGTCTCCTGACCGCGGTCCTGAGAAATGGTTTTGCTGCATCTGCCGGAAATGAATCTTTTTAGGACGGTCATACTCTTGTCAGTGTGTCTCGTGTAAGGGATGGTTGCATCGGACAGGTTGTTCTGGGCTAGACCCCAAAACCAGACGTCCACATAACTTCTATAAATCTTTTGTGGCTCCTTGCTGTTCACGTCCCAGGACGTCCCGTAGTCTGCGCCTTAGCGCCCCCCCGCTGTTGCTCGCGCCCCACGGCGCCACCAACTCACACGGCTGCTCCCACTCATACCTACAATCTCCGTAGTAGAGTCGGGAGCAATGCCGAGCATCAGCCCCTGCCCCGTCTTCTTCCCCCCTGTTGTTGTTGTTGTTGTAGCGATTAGTTACTCCCCGAAGGCTTTGGGGAGTGTTATCGATGTGATGGTCCTTTGTCGGATACAGATCCGATACGCTCCGGTAACACAGCACCATTAAGGTGCTGGCCCGACCATCTCGGGAACGATTTATATGGCCACATTAAACCTTCAGGCCATCCCTCCCTCCCCACCCCCAAGTTCCCCCTCTTTTCCGGCAGCAATTGTGTAGGTCAGGGAAACAGATACGTTTGCGACATCCGCCCAATGCACCTCCTGCCATGGACGGTGCCACTTTCCAAGATGGTCTGGTCTCCGCGACGGCAACCCCCCGACGGGTTTCATTGCGCCATGTTGCCAAGCCGCATACCCAAATACACCGGGTACCCCAATGCCTACCCAAGGACGTCTAGTCCCAGGGCCTCAACAACAATCGCGTTCTGGCCTTCAACAACCCAGGCGTAGTCACCCGTCACTTACTCCCAGAGTGACGACGTCTCCCCCTATGCACTTCAGAATTCTTCAGTTAAACTGTAATGGATTAACTGGGAAGATCACGGAGATAGTCGACTTCATGAAGCGGCACAACATCGCATTGCTGCGATTCAAGAGACTAAACTCACAGCAAGATCTGCATTGCAGACCTGTTCTGGATATAATGTCCACAGAAAAGACCGCGAGAGCGGAAATGGAGGCGTTTATCATACACCACACTGTGCAATATCATATATTTGATCCCGACATTGACCGCAGGGACAGTGTCTTAGAACGTCAAGGATTATCTGTCCGGTCGAGCGATGCAAATCTAGAAATCATCAACATCTACATCCCTCCTGTCACCTGTTGCCACAGTGGATACCGCCCTGATATCAGCGGCGTACTGACTGGAAACAATAGCATTATCTTAGGCTATTTCAATGCCCATCACGATCTATGGCATTCAAACTTGCGGGTGGACAGTAGGGGTGAGATGTTAGTGGATCAAATAGAAGAAACGACGTTCTGCACTATAAACGGAGACACCCCCACACGTATGGTAGGAAGCTGTCAAAGTTTGCCGGATATTTCAATCGTGAGCGCAGAACTCGTAACTCGTAAACTGCGTCAACTGGCATCCGACCACCTGCCTATACTTAATTCGCTCGAGCGTCCCGCCGACTTCATCGTCGCAGAAAAACGCACTTTCATTAACTTTAAAAAAGGAAAATGGGACGAATACAAATCCTTTACAGACAACCGCTTTGCTGCCCTCCCTATCTCAACTGATGCCCGCCAAGGCGAGCGTGCTTTCCGCAAGGTCATTGAATCCGCCTCGGCTCGTTTCATTCCCGCCGGTAGAATTCCCGAAATTCGGCCCCACTTCCCGTCAGAGGCCGCAAGCTTAGCGAGAGGACGTGACCTTATAAGGCAGCTCGATCCCGGCGACCCCCAAATAAGGGATATAAACTAACGCATCAGATTGCTTGTGGATGAACATAAGGGGGCGAAATGGGAGGAGCACCTAAGCGGCTGTAACCTCTCTGCCGGTGTAGGTAAACTTTGGTCCACTGTAAAGTCCCTATCGAATCCGTCTAGGCACAATGACAGAGTTTCCATCGCCTTTGGCGACAATACATAATGCATTCTACGGACGAGAAAAATAGACGGAGGGCCAACAGGCACGCACGTAAACATAAGTTCAGCACGTCACTAATTACCATCACCGCCAAAGAGGTTGAGGATGCCATCGGTCATGCTAAACCATCCAAAGCAGTGGGCCCAGACGGCATAACCATGCCGATTCTTAAAAGCCTAGGGAAAGAGGGTTTCAAATACTTAGCACATGTCTTCAACCTGTCTAATTCCACCTTTGTCGTACCCGAAAAATGGAAAATGGCCAAGGTGGTCCCGGTACTAAAGCCTGGGAAACCAGCTAACACAGGAGAGTCATATCGCCCGATATCTCTCCTATCGCCAGTAGCCAAGACGCTTGAAGCCATTTTGCTCCCGCACTTCAAAGCAAATTTGCAGCTAGCCTGTCATCAGCATGGCTTTAGAAAACTCCATAGCACCACGACCGCGCTAAATGCCATTAGTACCCAGATAAATTGTGGTTTAAATCAGAAGCCGCACCATAGAACAGTACTCGTAGCGCTAGACCTATCAAAAGCTTTTGATACGGTCAACCATGGCACGTTACTGCAAGACTTGGAAGGGTCTACCCTTCCCCGATGTCTTAAAAGGTGGACCGCAATTTATGGGTGGTCGGCAGGCATCGGTGCAATTCAGAAACGAAATATCAAAGCCAAGAACAATTAAACAAGGGGTACCTCATGGTGGTGTCCTATCCCCACTTTTGTTAAATTTTTACATATCAAAACTACCTTCGCCACCAGAAGGAGTTACTATCGTTTCTTACGCCGATGACTGCAAATGACCACAGGTACGGGCCCAAAGATCGATGAGCTTTGCAACAGAATAAACGGCTACCTCCCTGATCTCTCCAGTTTTTTCGCCTCGCGAAACTTGGCATTATCACCGACTAAATCATCCGCGACCCTATTTACAACTTGGACGTCCCAAACGTCGACCATTTTGAACATCCACGTCGATGGCACTACGCTACCGACTATCCTACACCCCAAAATCTTGGGTGTGACGTTTGATCAGGATCTACATTTTGGCGAGCACGCAGCCGCAATTGTTCCGAAAATCCAGAGCCGTAATAAAATCCTCAAATCCCTTGCTGGCAGTAGTTGGGGAAAGACAAAGAAACGCTCATTACCACATACAAAGCAATCGGCCAGCAGTTTGCGTGCTACGCGTCCCCTATATGGTCGCCAAGCCTAAAAACTACCCACTGGAAGAAGCTACAGGCCTGCCAAAATACTGCGCTCAGAACCACCACGGGCTGTCTTCTTATGTCCCCAGAACACCATCTACATAATGAGGCGATAATACTCCCCATCAGGGAGAGAAATGAGGTGCTAACCAAACAGTTCCTGTTGAATACCCAGAAACCTGGGCATCCGAACAGACATCTGATTGATGAGGCAGCACCGCCCAGGGACTTAAGGAGTCATCTCCGTAAGCATTTTGAGGAAATACGACACCTGAAAACTCAGCCGTATGAAGCAAAAAAACACAAGCAGGTCTTTGGTGAACTCCACAAACAGGCGTCGGACCTTTATGTCGGGAATTGCCCAGTGAATTCAGTTCTCGGGGAACAGTACCCAAAACTTGCGGAAGAGAAACGCATACTCCCTAGGGAAACGCGAGTCACTCTGGCTCAACTTCGTTCTGGATACTGTAACAGGTTAAACTCTTACATATCCAGAATCAACCGCGACATACAAAATGTATGCCCCGCTTGCAATGTGTCCCCACATGACACCAACCATCTCTTTAATTGTAATGTGGAACCAACGCTTCTAACACCCCTTTCACTATAGTCCACCCCTGTCGAAACAGCAAGTTACCTTGGACTCCCGTTGGAGGATATTGATGACAATTTGTGATCGGTCGCAGCTATTAGGTTGGGCGAAACATTGCTACAACAACAACAGCAACAACAACCCCAACATAAGGGACATAAACCAATGCATCAGACAGCTTGAGGATAAACACAAGCGGGTTGAATGGGAGGGGAACTTTAGGAATTGTAACCTCTCTGCCGGTGTAGGTAAGCTATGGTCTATCGTAAAGTCCCTATCGAACCCGAATAAGGACAACGAAGAAATATCTACACCTTCGGCGACAATATGTAATGCATTCCACGATTAACAAAGCCAGACGGCGGGATAACAGACGCGCACAAAAGTATAAACAACAACTCGCCCCCAATTACCATCACCGCCAAAAGGTTGAAGATGCCATCGTTCATGCTAAACCATCTAAAGCAGCACGGCATAGCCATATGGATGCTTAAAAACTCGGCAAAGAGGGATTTAAATATCTAGCGCATGTCTTCAACCTGTCCTTGTCCACCTCCGGCATCTCCGAAAAATGGAAAATGGCCAGGGTGGTACCGCTATTAAAGCCTGGGAAACCAACCAACATAGGAGAATCTTATCATCCGATATCTCTCCCATCGCCAGTAGCCAAGACACTTGAAGCCATTCTGCTTCCCTATTTCACTGCAAGCTTGCGTCTTGCCAATCATAAGGAACGAACCATCTATACCCAGGCGAATTAAAAAAGGGGTACCAAAGGGTGGTGTCCTATCCCCGCTTTTGTTACATTTCTATATATCGAAGCTGCCTTCGCCTCCAGAAGGAGTTACCATTGCATTCTAGGCCGATGACTGCACAATAATGGCTACAGGATTCCGGCCATTCGTCGATGAGCTATGTAATAAATAAAACAGCTACCTCACTTATCTATCCAGTTTTTACGCCTCGCGAAACCTGACATTGTCACCGAATAAATCATCGGCGCCGTTATTCATATCATGGACATGGCAAATGTGACCATATAGGACATCCACGTCGATGGATGGAATTACCCTACCAACTGTCTTACACCCAAAAATACTGGGTGTGATGTTCGATCAAGATCGATATTTTGGCGAGCATGCAACCGCAATTGTACATAAAATCCAGCGCCGTAATGAAATCCTCAAATCTCTTGCCGGCAGCACTAGGGGTAAAGACAAAGAGACGCTCACTACCACTTACAAAGCAACTGGCCGGCCGCTTCCCCGATATATTAGCTAAACCTGAAGTTACTCACAGGAGAAAAATACAGGCCTGCCAAAACAAAGTGGGACGAGAGTAATCCCCATTAAATAGAAAAATGAAATGCTGAACAAACAGTTTCTGTTGAATACCTGAAAACCTGGGCATCTCAACAGACATCTGATCGAAGAGGCCCCACCTCTTAGGGGCTTAAGAAATCATCTCCGCAAGTATTATGAGGAAATACGGCACCTGAGAATTCAGCCGTATGTAGAAGAAAAACACACATGGTCCTCAGTGATATCCAAAAAGAGTCGTCGGATTGCCCGCCGAACCCCTTTCTTAAAGATAAATACTCGCGGCAAGTTTTTTTCCTAGGGAGACGCGTGTCAGTCTCGCTCAACTTAGATCTGGATAGTTTAACATGTTAAGCTCTTGTCTATCCAGAATCAACCCCGAAATACATAATGTATGTCCTGCTTGAAATGTGTCCCTATATGACACCAACCATCTCTTTAATTGCAATGTGGAGCCAATGCCTCCGATGGTAACCTCCCGCGATTATATTCTGACCCCCTATGTCTGTCGTAAGTACTTACTTACTTAATTGGCGCTTAACCGTCTAAACGGTTATGGCCGTCCAATAAGGCGCGCCAGTCGCTCCTTCGCTCCGCCAACCGGCGCCAATTGGTCACACCAAGAGAGTTTAAATCGTTTTCCACCTGGTTCTTCCAACGTAGTGGGGGCCGCCCTCTACCTCTGCTTCCATAGGTTTGTTCCGATAGAAACACTTTCTTGGCCGGAGCATCATCTTGCATTCGCATAACATGGCCTAGCCAGCGCAGCAGCTGCGTTTTAATTCGCTGGACTATGTGGATGTCTACGTATAGCTCGTACAGCTCATCATTAAATCTTCTTCGGTACTCGCCATCGCCAACGCGTAGAGGTCCATAAATCTTTCGAAGAACTTTTCTCTCGAACACTCCCAAAGCCGCTTCATCTGCTGTTGTCATGGTCCATGCTTTTGCCCCATATAGCAGGACGGGTACGATAAGTGACTTGTAGAGTATGATTTTCGTTCGCGGAGAGAGGACTTTACTTTTCAATTGCCTACCTAGTCCAAAGTAGCATTTATTGGCAAGATTGATTCTTCGCTGGATTTCAGTGCTGATGTCGTTGCTAGTGTTGATGCTGGTTCCCAAATAAACGAAGTCTTTTACTATTTCGAAATTATGACTGCCAACAGTTGCGTGGTTGCCAAGGCGCGTATACGCTGACTCTTTGCTCGATGACAGCAGGTACTTCGTTTTGTCCTCATTCACCATCAAACCCATCTTTACCGCTTCTTTTTCCAGTTTGGAGTAAGCAGAACTAACAGCGCGGGTGTTTAGGCCGATGATATCAATGTCATCAGCATATGCCAGTAATTGCACGCTTTTATAGAATATTGTTCCAGTGCGGTTAAGTTCTGCAGCTAGTATAATTTTCTCCAGCATCAAATTAAAGAAATCGCACGATAGGGGGTCACTCTGTCTGAAACCTCGTTTAGTTTCGAACGGCTCGGGGAGGTCCTTCCCAATTCTGACTGGGCTGATGGTGTTGCTCAACGTCATTTTGCACAGCCGTATAAGTTTTGCTGGGAAACCAAATTCAGACATAGCGGCATATAGGCAGCTCCTTTTCGTGCTGTCGAAGGCGGCTTTAAAGTCAACGAAGAAGTGATGTGTGTCGATTCTCTTTTCAGGGGTTTTTTCCAAGATTTGGCGCATTGTGAAAATCTGGTCTTATATGCGACATTAAGAAGGCTGATTCCACGATAGTTGGTGCATTTTGCAGTATACCCCTTCTTATGGACTGGGCAAAGAACACTTAGATTCCAATCGTCGGGCATGCACTCGTCCTCCCATATTTTGCGAAGAAGCTGCTGCATGCGCCTTACCAAATCCTCGCCGCCGTAATTGAATAGCTCCGCAGGCAATCCATCAGCGCCCACGGCCTTGTTGTTTTTCAATCTGGTTATTGCTATTCTAACTTCGTCATAATCGGGCGGGGGACATATATTCCATCATCATCGATTGCGGGATCGGGTTCGTCATCTCTGCTCGGTGAATCGCTGCCTCGAATTAGGAGAGCAGAGAAGTGTTCCCTCCATAATCTAAGCACTCTCTGGACATCAGTTACAAGGTCGCCGTTTTCGTTCCTACAGGAATTTGCCCCGGTCTTAAAACCTTCCGTCTGTCGCCGTATTTTTTGATAAAATTTTCGGGCGTTATTCCTGGTGGCTAGCAGCTCAAGTTCCTCGCAATCACGCCTTTCTGCTTCTGCTTTTTTCTTCCTGAAAAGGCGTCTCGTTTCTCTTTTCAACTCACGATAGCGTTCACACACTCTTCTTGTTGCGCTCGCTTTTTGTTCCTTGGCTTCAGCCGCGCTGAGGTGGGTGCGTATTTTAGCTGCAACGAGATAATGGTGCGAGTCGATGTTAGGTTCTCGGATCGTGCGCACATCTAAAACACTGGAGGCGTGCCGTCCGTCTATCACAACGTGATCGATCTGATTGCGAGTATTTCGATCAGGAGACAGCCATGTAGCTTTTTGTATCTTTTTATGCATTAACCTCGTGCTGGATATGACCATGTTTCGAGCACCGGTTAAATCAATCAGCCTCAGTCCGTTAGGAGAAGTTTCATTGTGTAGGCTGAACTTTCCTACTGTAGGGCCGAAAACACCTTCTTTGCCCACCTTGGCGTTAAAGTCGCCAAGCACGACTTTTATATCATGACGAGGGCAGCGCTCGTATGTGCGTTCTAATTGTTCATAAAAAGTGTCTTTCACCTCATTGTCTTTCTCCTCTGTCGGTGCATGAGCGCAGATGAATGACATATTAAACAAATTTGCTTTTATTCCGATAGCGGCGAGAAGCTCGTCCACAGGCGTGAACGCCAGAACTTGGCGCAAAGTCTCTCTCCCACCACGAATCCGACGCTGAAACTGCGCTTATTCGTATGGCCACCAATAGATGTCACAATGTTTGATCTTCTTACTTCCTTGCTTCGTCCAACGCATTTCTTGGATGGCGGTGATGTCAGATTTTGCTTTGACGAGGACATCAACCAGCCGGGCATCTGCACCAATCCATTCAGGGAGCGGACGTTCCAGGTGCATGCCATCAGTTCATTGTCCTTCAAACGTTTGCCGTGATCGTCATCAATAGAGAGTGTATTTATCCGAGGCTTGTTGGTATATTTTATTGGAGTATGGTTTTACGTGGCGGGTCCCAAGCCCAGCGCCCAACCCGCTCAGCGGGGGCGAAAATATTACTTGCACGTTTATATAGCCGCTTGCAGCCGCATCTAGAGGTGTACAGACGCTGCCGATAAGATCTCCCCGGGTAGCCCTTAAACCGATTATGTCAGAGTGGCCTAGCCAGGTTGTCGCCTTCTCACATTAGCTCTCCGCTAAACGGATGTTTAGCGGCTACCCAGAGGATACTTGGCCGCAAGCGACCGGCAGTAGTGAGCTGCTTGAACCGCATGCAAAAGAATCGCTCTGGCCATTCCCAGGTGAATGGCGGTCAGAAGCTTTCCCCACTTTCGTGGACTTCTACACACGGCTCCACCCTCCGGGTGCCTGTCGTAAGGGGCGACTAAAATACCGGATTCAAGGGGTTTGTGTAGCGCAGCCCTTTCAGGTTGCCAGCGCAATACATAGCTTCTCCAAACCCAATTGTCAACCTCACCTATCCGCGACGAGTTCTGTTTTACTAAAGGACGAGGCTCTGGCGAGAAGCTTGGGGGTGGGGAGGGAGGGATGGTCAGAAGGTTTAATGTGGCCATATAAATCGTTCCCGAGAGAGTCGAGCTAGCACCTTAATGGTGCTGTGTTACCGGAACGTACAGGATATGTATCCGGCAAAGGACCATCACATTGATAACATTCCCCAAAGCTTTCGGGGAGAAACCTTATCGCTACAACAACAGCAACAACATAGAACCTACCTGTGATCCACCCCGGTTGAAAGTGCTAGTTTCCTTGGACTTCCGTTAGAGGAGATTGATGACAATTTGTGAGTGGTTGCACCAATTGAATTGAACTGTTAACATAACAAAAACAAACCTCGTCTAGTCTGTTTTGATACCTGTACTGGTGTATATCTAAGAATCCTGGCAGGGCCGCCGAGAGAAAATCCGGGCCCCCATACTAAAATGAACATATTCTCAAAATCAAAATTACCATCTTTTACATATTTATATGCATTTGTATATACATGTATATTTAAGCGTATACATGCATACATGTATATTATATTCAATGCATATATAGTTACGAACTTTAATTTATCTACGCATTCATTCAGAACAACATACGAGTAAACTAGCCTTTACCCGCGGCCCCGTCCGCAAGGAGACGTTTAAATATATGGGCTATTCGCGTTAGCCTGCTTATCAAGTTATCTGTTTAAAATTTTCTGTCTAATGCATTTTATTTTTTTAATTGAGTAAAAAAAAAGAACTTAATGAGCTGATAACCTTATAGGATGCCAAATGATCCCGAAATTATCCAGAAAAAGCTACGAAATGACCCCCACGCTATCGCGGACGGATCCCGAAAACCATCCAGAAATGCCAAAAAAACCAGAAATGACAACGGCACGATTCTAGACGTATCCAGAGAACCACACAGAAATGATCCCTGAAGGTGTTCCAAAATGATCCCGAAAAGGTTCCGAAATGACCCTGACGGGCTCCCGGGCGGATCTCAAAAACCATCCAGAAAATATCCAGGAAGGGTCCCTAAATTATCCCGACATACTCCAGAAAAAGTTCCGAAATGGCTCCGAGGGGATCCACGACGGATCGCGAGAACCATACAGAAATGATTCCGGAAGGATCCCAAAATGATCCCGAAATAGTTCGGAAATGACCCAGATGGGATCCCGCACAGATCCAGAAATGATCCCGGAAGGGTGCAAAAACTATCCCGGAAAAGTAACAAAAAATCCCGAAATGGCTCCTACGGCATCCCGGACGGATCCAGAAATGATCTCGGAAGGGTCCCCAAATGATCCCAAAATGGTCCCGAAATGACCCTGATGGATCCGGCAAACCATCAAGAAATTATGCCGAAAGTGTCCCAAAATGATCCCGAAATAATACAGAAAAAGTTACGAAACGACCCCTAGAGGATCCCCAAATGATCCCGTATTAGCCCCGAAAAGGTCCCGAAATAACCCCGACGGGATCCCGTAAAAATCCCGAAAACCATCCAGAAATAATGCCGGAAGGGATCCCAAATGATTCCGACAAAGGCCCGCATTGATTCCGACGGGATCCCGAACGGATACCGAAAATCATCCAGAAGTGATGCGGGAAAGGACCTCAAATGATCACCTAATAGTCCCGAAATTACCCTTAAGGGGCCCTGGACGGATCCCGTAAACCATCCATAAATGATGCCAAAAGGGTTCCCAAATGATCCCGTATTAGTCGCGAAAAAGTTCCGAAATGACCCCGACGGGATCCCGGACGGATCCCGAAAACCATCCAGAAATGATGCCGGAAGAGCCTCCAAATGATCCCGAAAAGTTCCCCAAATGACTCCGATGAGATCCCGGACGGATACCGAAAACCATCCAGAAATGATGCCGGTAGGTACCCCAAATGATCCCGAAAGGGCCCCGAAATTACCCCGTCCGGATCCCGGACGGATCCCGAAAACTATCCAGAAATGATGTCGAAAGGATCCCCAAATGATCCCGCATTGGTCGAGAAAAAGTCCCGAAATGACCCCTACGGGATCCCGGACGGATCCCGAAAACCATTCAGAAATGATGCCGGCAGAGCCCCCAAATGATCCCGAAAAAGTCCCCAAATGGCCCCGACATACTCCAGAAAAAGTTCCGAAATGGCTCCTACGGCATCCTGGACGGATCCAGAAATGATCTCGGAAGGGTCCCCAAATGATCCCAAAATGGTCCCGAAATGACCCTGATGGATCCGGCAAACCATCAAGAAATTATGCCGGAAGGGTCCCCAAATGATCCCGAAATAAAACAGAAAAAGTCACGAAACGACCCATAGAGGATCCCCAAATGATCCCGTATTAGCCCCGAAAAGGTCCCGAAATAACCCCGACGTGATCCCGGACAAATCCCGAAAACCATCCAGAAATGATGCCGGAAGGGATCCCAAATGATTCCGAAAAAGTCCCGCAATGATTCCGACGGGATCCCGAACGGATACCGAAAATCATCCAGAAGTGATGCCGGAAAGGTCCTCAAATTATCACCTAATAGTCCCGAAATTACCCTTAAGGGATCCTGGACGGATCCCGTAAACCATCCAGAAATGATCCCGATATAGTCCCGAAGAAGTCCCGAAAGGACCCTGACGGGATCGCGAACGCATCCCTAAATGATCCTGACGGGATCCCGGACAGATCCCGAAATCTATCCAGAAATGATCTTGGGAGGGACCCCAAATCATCCCGAAAAAGTTCCGCAATGAATCCGACGGGATCCTGAACGGATACCGAAAACCATCCAGAAGTGATGCCGGAAAGGTCCTCAAATGATCACCTAATAGTCCCAAAATGACCCTAACGGCATCCCGGACTGATCCCGAAATCCATCCAGAAATGATCTTGGGAAGGTCCCAAAATGATCCCGAAATAGTATCGGAAAAGTCCAGAAATTACCCTGACGGGTTCCCGGACGAATCCTGAAAGCCACCCTTAAATGATCCCGAAAAAGTCCCGAAATGACCCTGACGGGACCCCGAAAGGATCCCGAAAACTATCCAGAAATGATGTCGGAAAGGTCCTCAAATGATCTCCTAATAGTTCCGAAAAGACACTGACGGGATCCCGAACGGATCCCGACAACTATCTAGAAATGATGCCGAAAGGGCCCGCAATCCCTTATTAGTCGAGAAAAAGTCCCGAAATGACCCCGACGGGATCCCTGATGAATCCCAAAAACCATCCAGAAATGATGCCGGAAGGGACCCAAATGATCCCAAAAAAGTCCCGCAATTATTCCGACGGGATCCTGAACGGATACCGAAAACCATGCAGAAGTGATGCCGGAAAGGTCCTCAAATGAACACCTAATAGTCCCGAAATGACCCTGACGGCATCCCGGACAGATCCCGAAATCCATCCAGAAATGATCTTCGGAGGGTCCCAAAATGATCCCGAAATAGTCTCGGAAAAGTCCAGAAATTACCCTGACGGGATCAAGGACGAATCCTGAAAACCAATCTTAAATGTTGCCGAAAAAGTCCCGAAATGACCCTGATGGGACCCCGAAAACTATCCTGAAATTATTCCGGAAAGGTCCTCAAATGATCTCCTAATAGTTCCGAAAAGACCCTGCGGGATCCGTTCGGGACAACTATCCAGAAATGATATAGAAACGGACCGCAAATTATCCCGTATTAGTCGAGTAAAAGCCCCGAAATGACCCCGACGGGATGCAGGACGAATCCCAAAAACCATACAGAAATGATGCCGGAAGGGACCCCAAATGATCCCGAAAAAGTCCCGCAATTATTTCGACGGGATCCTGAACGGATACCGAAAACCATCCAGAAGTGATGCCGGAAAGATCCTCAAATGATCACCTAATTGTCCCAAAATGACCCTGACGGCATCCCGGACAGATCCCGAAATCCATCCAGAAATGATCTTGGGAAGGTCCCAAAATGATCCCGAAATAGTCCCGAAATGACCGTGATGGGATCCCGAAAGGATTCCGAAAACTATCCAGAAATGATGCCGGAAAGGTCCCCAAATGATCCCCTAATAGTCCCGAAATGACCGTGACGAGATCCCGAACGGATCCCGACAACTATCCAGAAATGATGCCGAAAGGGTCCGCAAATGATCCCGTATTAGTCGAGAAAAAGTGCCGAAATGACCTCGACGGGATCCCGGACGACTCCCAAAAACCATCCAGAAATGATGCCGGAAGGGACACCAAATGATCCCGAAAAAGTCCCGCAATTATTTCGACGGGATCCTGAACGGATACCGAAAACCATCCAGAAGTGATGCCGGAAAGGTCCTCAAATGATCCCCTAATAGTCCCGATATTACCCTGATGGGATCCCGGACGGATCCCGAAAACCATGCCGAAAGGGTTCCCAAATGATCCCGTATTAGTCGCGAAAAAGTCCAGAAATGACCACGACGGGATCCCGGACGGATCCCGAAAACCATCCAGAAATGATGCCGAAAGGGTTCCTAAATGATCCCGTATTAGTCGCGAAAAAGTCCCGAAATTACCCCCACGAGATCCCGGACGGATCCCGAAAACCATCCAGAAATGATGCCGGAAGAGCCCCCAAATGATCCCGAAAAAGTCCCCAAATGACCCCGACGAGATCCCGGACGGATCCCGAAAACCATCCAGAAATGATGCCAGAAGAGCCCCCAAATGATCCCGAAAAAGTTCCCAAATGACCCCGACGAGATCCGGGACGGATCCCGAAAACCATCCAGAAATGATGACGAAAGGGTTCCCAAATGATCCCGTATTAGTCGCGAAAAAGTCCCGAAATGACCCCGATGGGATCCCGGACGGATCCCGAAAACCATTCAGAAATGATGCCGGAAGAGCCCCCAAATGATCCCGAAAAAGTCCCCAAATGACCCCGACGAGATCCCGGACGGATCCCGAAAACCATCCAGAAATGATGCCGAAAGGGTCCCCAAATGATCCCGTATTAGTCGCGAAAAAGTCCCGAAATGACCCCGACGGGATGCCGGACGAATCCCGAAGACCATCCAGAAATGATGCCTAAAGGGACCCAAAATAACCCCGAAAAAGTCCCGTAATGATCCCGGCAACCATCAAGAATTTATCTCTCGAAGGTAGGCAAATGATCCCGAAAGTACCCCGACGTGATCCCGGACGGATCCCGAAAACCATCCAGAAATGATGCCGGAAGGGTCCCCAAATGATCGCGAAATAATCCCGAAATGATTCCGGAATAGTCCCGAAAATGTCCCAAAATAACCCCGACGGGATCCCGGACGGATCCCGAAAACTATACAGAAATGATCCCGGAAGGGTCCCAAAATGATCCCGAAATAGTCCCGAAAAAGTCCCGAAATTACCCCGACGGGATCCCGGACCGATCCCGAAAACCATCCAGAAATGATCCCGGAAGGGTCTCCATATGAGGTGAAGCTAATTATAAAACCATGTTAATAAGGCAGCGGGCGCAGGAGCGAATGAAAAGTTACATAGAAACATACAGGTAAAGCTAATAAAAGCGTGCTAATAAAAACAATTGAAGGAGGGTGGATGGCGGGGGTAAAAGGAAAGGACCACTGATCGTTCCTCCAAAATTGTCTAGATCTCGATCTGTATGTGCCAGATACCAAAAACTATTGATTTAGGAGAAAATTTATATTGAGTTATAACAATTTATAGATTTTACACCAGAGGGGGTGATAAAGGGGGGAAGGGGGCGAAGGGTGTCACTGCTTACTTTGTAAGCTCTCGACTTATTTGACCCCTTGAGTCTGTGATATTGGTGAAGGCCAGGAAACGTAAAGTTATAATGTGTAGAAAATATTAGAAAGTAATTGTTCGAAGAGGTCGTGGGACCCCCACCCCTCTTTCCATATTCGAAAAAAATTTCGCTAGTAGACTACTGTCTGTGTCCCAAATTTCATCAAAATCCGTGTAGCCATTCTGACGTGATTCAGTCGGAAAGACGAAAAAATATAATAATTAAATTATAACTGTTCCTAGGGGGCGGGGACCACGCCCCTTTTCAAAAATATATAGCTAGTAGATCCTTCTAGACTATTGGCTATATGTGTGCAAAATTTCATACAAATCGGTTCAGCCGTTCTTGCGTTAATGAGTCACAAAGACAAACGTCTGGACAAACATCCAAACATCCAAACATCCAAACATCTTAACATCCAAACTTTCCCATTTATAATATACTAGCCTTTACCCGCGGCCCCGTCCGCAAGGAGAAAATGAAATATGTGGGCTATTCACGTTAGCCTGCTTATAAAGTTATCTGTTTAAAATTTTTTTTCTGTCTAATGCATTTTATTTTTGTAATTGAGTAAAAAAAAGAACTTTATGAGCTGATAACCTGATAGGATCCCAAAATGATAACGAAATTATCCAGAAAAAGCCACGAAATGACCCCGACGCTATCGCGGACGGATCCCGAAAACCATCCAGAAACGCCCCGGAAGTGTTTCCAAAAGTTCCCGAAGTAGTCCCAAAAAAACCCGAAATGACAACGACACGATTCTAGACTTATCCAGATAACCACACGGAAATGATGCCTGAAAGGTACCAAATTGATCCCGAAATAGTCCCGAAAAAGTTCCGAAATTACCCTGACGGGCTCCCGGACGGATCTCAGAAACCATCCAGAAAATATCCAGGAAGGGTCCCTAAATTATCCCGACTAACTCCAGAAAAAGTTCCGAAATGGCTCCGAGGGGATCCACGATGGATCGGGAAAACCATACAGAAATGATTCCGGAAGGATTCCAAAATGATCCCGAAATAGTCCGGAATTGACCCAGATGGGATCCCGCACAGATCCAGAAATGATCCCGGAAGGGTGCAAAAACTATCCCGGAAAAGTAACAAAAAATCCCGAAATGGCTCCTACGGCATCCCGGACGGATCCAGAAATGATCTCGGAAGGGTCCCCAAATGATCCCAAAATGGTCCCGAAATGACCCTGATGGATCCGGCAAACCATCAAGAAATTATGCCGAAAGGGTCCCAAAATGATCCCGAAATAATACAGAAAAAGTCACGAAACGACCCCTAGAGGATCCCCAAATGATCCCGTATTAGCCCCGAAAAGGTCCCGAAATAACTCCGACGGGATCCCGGACAAATCCCGAATTCCATCCAGAAATGATCTTGGGAAGGTCCCAAAATGATCCCGAAATAGTCTCGGAAAAGTCCAGAAATTACCCTGACGGGTTCCCGGACGAATACTGAAATGATTCCGAAAAAGCCCCGAAATGACCCTGACGGGATCCCGAAAGGATTCCAAAAACTATCCAGAAATGATGCCGGAAAGGTCCTCAAATGATCCCCTAATAGTTCCGAAATGACCGTGACGGGATCCCGAACGGATCCCGACAACTATCCAGAAATTATGCCGAAAGGGTCCGCAAATGATCCCGTATTAGTCGAGAAAAAGTCCCGAAATGACCCCGACGGGATCCCGGACGAATCCCAAAAACCATCCAGAAATGATGCCGGTAGGTATATCAAATGATCCCGAAATAATCCCGAAATGACCTCGTCGGCATCCCGGACGGATACCGAAAATTATCCAGAAATGATGCCGGAAAGGTCCACAAATGATCCCCTAATAGTCCCGAAATTACCCTGATGGGATCCCGGACGGATACCGAAAACCATCCAGAAATGATGCCGGAAGAGCCCCCAAATGATCCCGAAAAAGTCCCCAAATGACCCCGACGATATCCCGGACGGATCCCGAAAACCATCCAGAAATGATGCCGGAAGAGCCCCCAAATGATCCCGAAAAAGTCCCCAAATGACCCCGACGAGATCCCGCACGGATCCCTAAAACCATCCAGAAATGATGGCGGAAGAGCCCCAAATGATCCCGAAAAAGTCCCCAAATGACCCCGACATACTCCAGAAAAGGTTCCGAAATGGCTCTGAGGGAATCAACGACGGATCGCGAAAACCATACAGAAATGATTCCGGAAGGATCCCAAAATGATCCCGAAATAGTCCGGAAATGACCCAGATGGGATCCCGCACAGATCCAGAAATGATCCCGGAAGGGTCCAAAAACTATCCCGGAAAAGTAACAAAAAATCCCGAAATGGCTCCTACGGCATCCCGGACGGATCCAGAAATGATCTCGGAAGGGTCCCCAAATGATCCCAAAATGGTCCCGAAATGACCCTGATGGATCCGGCAAACCATCAAGAAATTATGCCGGAAGGGTCCCCAAATGATCCCGAAATAAAACAGAAAAAGTCACGAAACGACCCCTAGAGGATCCCCAAATGATCCCGTATTAGCCCCAAAAAAGTCCCAAAATGACCCTGACGGGATCCCGAAAGGATTCCGAAAACAATACAGAAATGATGCCGGAAAGGTCCTCAAATGATCCCCTAATAGTCCCGAAATGACCGTGACGGGATCCCGACAACTATCCAGAAATGATGCCGAAAGGGTCCGCAAATGATCCCGTATTAGTCGAAAAAAAGTCCCGAAAGGACCACGACGGGATCCCTGACGAATCCCAAAAACCATCCAGAAATGATGCCGGTAGGTATCCCAAATGATCCCGAAATAGTCCCGAAATGATCTCGTCGGCATCCCGGACGGATCCCGAAAATTATCCAGAAATGATGCCGGAAAGGTTCCCAAATGATCCCCTAATAGTCCCGAAATTACCCTAATGGGATCCCGGACGGATCCCGAAAACCATCCAGAAATGATGCCGAAAGGGTTCCCAAATGATCCCGTATTAGTCGGGAAAAAGTCCCGAAATGACCCCGACGGGATCCCGGACGGATCCCGAAAACCATCCAGAAATGATGCCGAAAGGGTTCCCAAATGATCCCGTATTAGTCGCGAAAAAGTCCCGAAATGACCCCGACGGGATCCCGGACGGATCCCGAAAACCATCCAGAAATGATGCCGGATGAGCCCCAAAATGATCCCGAAAAAGTCCCCAAATGACCCCGACGAGATCCCGGACGGATCCCGAAAACTATCCAGAAATGATGTCGGAAGAGCCCCCAAATGATCCCGAAAAAGTCCCCAAATGACCCCGACGATATCCCGGACGGATCCCGAAAACCATCCAGAAATGATGCCGGAAGAGCCCTCAAATGATCCCGAAAAAGTCCCCATATGACCCCGACGAGATCCCGCACGGATCCCGAAAACCATCCAGAAATGATGCCGGAAGGGTCCCCAAATGATCGCGAAATAGTCCCGAAATGATTCCGGAATAGTCCCGAAAATGTTTCAAAATAACCCCGACGGGATCCCGGACGGATCCCGTAAACTATACAGAAATGATCCCGGAAGGGTCCCAAAATGATCCCGAAATAGTCCCGAAAAAGTCCCGAAATTACCCCGGCGTAATCCCGGACCGATCCCGAAAACCATCCAGAAATGATCCCGGAAGGGTCTCGATATGACCCTTACGGGATTACAAATAAGGTGAAGCTAATTATAAAACCATGTTAATAAGGCAGCAGGCGCATTGGAGCGAATAAAAAGTTAGATAGAAACATACAGGTAAAGCTAATAAAAGCGTGCTAATAAAAACAATTGATGGAGGGCGGATGGCGAGAGTAGAGGAGAGGACCACTGATCGTTCCTCCAAAATTGTCTAGATCTCGTTCTGTATGTACCAGATACCAAAAACTATTGATTTAGGAGAAAATTTAGATTGAGTTATAACAATTTATGGATTTTACACCAGAGGGGGAGATAAAGGGGGGCGGGCGGAGGGTGTCACTGCTTACTTTGTAAGCCCTCGACTTATTTGACCCCTTGAGTCTGTGATATTGGTGAAGGCCAGTATACGTAAAGTTATAATGTGTAAAAATTATGAAAAATAATTTCTCGAAGGGTCGTGGGACCCCCACCCCTCTTTCCATGTTCGAAAAAAATTTCGCTAGTAGACTACTGTCTGTGTCCCAAATTTCATCAAAATCCGTGTAGCCATTCTGGCGTGATTCAGACGCAAAGACGAAAAAATATAATAATTAAATTATAACTGTTCCTAGGGGGCGGGGACCACGCCCCTTTTGAAAAATATATAGCTAGTAGATCCTTCTAGACTATTGGCTATATGTGTGCAAAATTTCATCCAAATCGGTCCAGCCGTTCTTGCGTTATTGAGTCACAAAGACAAACGTCTGGACAAACATCCAAACATCCAAACATCTTAACATCCAAACTTTCCCATTTATAATATACTAGCCTTTACCCGCGGCCCCGTCCGCAAGGAGAAAATGAAATATATGGGCTATTCACGTTAGCTTGCTTATCAAGTTATCTGTTTAAAAATTATTTTTGTCTAATGTATTTTATTTTTGTAATTTAGTAAAAAAAAGATCTAAATGTGCTGATAACCTGATAGGATCCCCAAATGATCACGAAATTTTCCAGAAAAAGCCACGAAATGACCCCGACGATATCGCGGACGGATCCCGAAAACCGCGGAAGGGTCTCCAAAAGTTCCCGGAATAGTCCCAAAAACCCGAAATGACGACGACACAATTCTAGACTGATCCAGAGAACCACACAGAAATGATCCGTGAAGGGTACCAAAATGATCCCGAAATAGTCCCGGAAAAGTTCCGAAATGACCCTGACGGCCTCCCGGACGGATCTCAAAAACCATCCAGAAAATATCCAGGAAGGGTTCCTAAATTATCCTGACATACTCCAGAAAAGTTCCGAAATGACCCCGAGGGGATCCACGACGGATCGCGAAAACCATACAGAAATGATCCCGGAAGGGTCCCACAACTATCCCGAAAAAGTAACAAAAATATCTCGAAATTACTCCTACGGCATCACGGACGTATCCAGAAATGACCTCGGAAGGGTCCCCAAATGATCCCAAAATTGTTCCGAAATGACCCTGATGGACCCGGCAAACCATCAAGAAATGATGCCGGAAGGGTCCCCAAATGATCCCGAAATAATACAGAAAAAGTCTTGAAATTACCCCTAAAGGGTTCTCAAATGATCACGAAATAGTCCCGAAAAAGTTCCGAAATTACCCCGATGGGTTCCCGTACAGATCCCGAAAACTATCCAGAAATGATGCCGGAAAGGTCCTCAAATAATCAGATGATCGCCTAATAGTCCCGAAATGACCCTGATGGGATCCCGGACGGATCCCTAAAGCTATCCAGAAATTATGCCCTGAAATTACCCCGACGGTATCCCGAAAACCATCCAGAAATGATGCCGGGAGGGACCCCAAAAAATCCCGAAAAAGTCAGGAAGGGATCCCGGACGGATACCGAAAGCCATCCAAAAATGATGCCGGTAGGTACCCCAAATGATCCCCAAAAAGTCCCCAAATGACCCCGACGGGATCCCGGACGGATACCGAAAACCATCCAGATAGGATGACGGAAAGGTCCTCAAATGATCCCCTAATAGTCCCGAAATTACCCTCACGGGATCCAGGACGGATCCCGAAAACCATCCAAAAATGATGCCGGAAGGGACACCAAATGATCCCGAAAAAGTCCCGAAATGACCCCGACGGGATCCCGGACGGATACCGAAAACCATCCAGATAGGATGCCGGAAAGGTCTACAAATGATCCCCTAAAAGTCCCGAAATTACCCTCTCGGGATCCCGGACGGATCCCGAAAACCATCCTAAAATGATGCCGGAAGGGAACCCAAATGATCCCGAAAAAGTTCCAAAATGACCCCGGACGGATCCCAAAAACCATCCAGAAATGATGCCGGTAGGTACCCCAAATGACATCGAAAAAGTCCCAAAATAAACCCGACGCGATCCCGGACGAATCCCGAAAACCATCCAGAAATGATGCCGGAAGGGAACCCAAATGATCCCGAAAAAGTCCCAAAATGACCCCGACGAACACCTAAAAGGTTCCGAAATGACCATGACTGGCTCCCGGGCGGATCTCAAAAACCATCCAGAAAATATCAAGGAAGGGTCCCTAAATTATCCCGACATACTCCAGAAAAAGTTCCGAAATGGCTCCGAGGGGATCCACGACGGATCGCGGAAACCATACTGAAATGAACCCGGAAGGGTCCCAAAATGATCCCGAAATAGTCCGGTAATGACCCAAATGGGATCCCGCACAGATCCAGAAATGATCCCGGAAGGCTCCAAAAACTATCCCGGAAAAGTAACAAAAAATCCCGAAATGGCTCCTACGGCATCCCGGACGGATCCAGAAATGATCTCGGAAGGGTCCCCAAATGATCCCAAAATGGTCCCGAAATGATCCTGATGGATCCGGCAAACCATCAAGAAATTATGCCGGAAGGGTCCCCAAATGATCCCGAAATAATACAGAAAAAGTTACGAAACGACCCCTAGAGGATCCCCAAATGATCCCGTATTAGCCCCGAAAAGGTCCCGAAATAACCCCGACGGGATCCCGAACAAATCCCGAAAACCATCCAGAAATAATGCCGGAAGGGATCCCAAATGATTCCGACAAAGTCCCGCATTGATTCCGACGGGATCCCGAACGGATACCGAAAATCATCCAGAAGTGATGCCGGAAAGGTCCTCAAATGATCACCTAATAGTCCCGGAATTACCCTTAAGGGGCCCTGGACGGATCCCGTAAACCATCCAGAAACGATCCCGATATAGTCCCGAAGAAGTCCCGAAATGACCTAGACGGGATCTCGAACGCATCCCTAAATGACCCTGACGGGATCCCGGACAGATCCCGAAATCTATCCAGAAATGATATTGGGAGGGACCCCAAATGATCCCGAAAAAGTCTCGGAAAAGTCCAGAAATTACCCTGACGGGTTCCCGGATGAATCCTGAAAGCAATCCTTAAATGATCCCGAAAAAGTCCCGAAATGACCCTGACGGGTCCCCGAAAGGATCCCGAAAACTATCCAGAAATGATGCCGGAAAAGTCCTCAAATGATCTCCTAATAGTTCCGTAAAGACCCTGACGGATCCCGAACGGATCCCGGCAACTATCCAGAAATGATGCCGAAAGGGCCCGCAAATGATCCCATATTAGTCGAGAAAAAGTCCCGAAATGACCCCGACGTGATGCCGGACGAATCCCAAATACCATTCAGAAATGGTGCCGGAAGGGACCCCAAATGATCCCGAAAAAGTCCCGCAATTATTCCGACGGGATCCTGAACGGATACGGCAAGGTCCTCAAATGATCACCTAATAGTCCCAAAATGACCCTGACGGCATCCCGGACAAATTCCGAAATCCTTCCAGAAATGATCTTGGGAAAGTCCCAAAATGATCCCGAAATAGTCTCGAAAAGTCCACAAATTACCCTGACGGGTTCCCGGACGAATCCTGAAAGTCATCCTTAAATGATCCCGAAAAAGTCCCGAAATGACCCTGACGGGATCCCGAAAGGATTCCGAAAACTATCCAGAAGTGATGCCGGAAAGGTCCTCAAATGATCACCTAATAGTCCCAAAATGACCCTGCCGGCATCCCGGACAGATCCCGAAATCCATCCAGAAATGATCTTGGGAAGGTCCCAAAATGATCCCGAAATAGTCCCGAAATGACCGTGACGGGATCCCGAAAGGATTCCGAAAACTATCCAGAAATGATGCCGGAAAGGTCCTCAAATGATCCCCTAATAGTCCCGAAATAACCGTGACGGGATCCCGAACGGATCCCGACAACTATACAGAAATGATGCCGAAAGGGTCCGCAAATGATCCCGTATTAGTTGAGAAAAAGTCCCGAAATGACCTCGACGGGATCCCGGACGACTCCCAAAAACCGTCCAGAAATGATACCGGTAGGTATCCCAAATGATCCCGAAATAGTCCCGAAATGACCTCGTCGGCATCCCGGACGGATCCCGAAAATTATCCAGGAATGATGCCGGAAAGGTCCCCAAATGATCCCCTAATAGTCCCTATATTACCCTGATGGGATCCCGGACGGATCCCGAAAACCATGCCGAAAGGGTTCCCAAATGATCCCGTATTAGTCGCGAAAAAGTCCCGAAATGACCCCGACGGTATCCCGGACGGATCCCGAAAACCATCCAGAAATGATGCCGAAAGGGTTCCCAAATGATCCCTTATTAGTCGCGAAAAAGTCCCGAAATGATCCCGACGGGATTCCGGACGGATCCCGAAAACCATCCAGAAATGATGCCGGAAGAGCCCCCAAATGATCCCGAAAAGTCCCCAAATGAGCCCTACGAGATCCCGGACGGATCCCGAAAACCATCCAGAAATGATGCCGGAAGAGCCCCCAAATGATCCCGAAAAAGTCCCCAAATGACCCCGACGAGATCCGGGACGGATCCCGAAAACCATCCAGAAATGATGCCGAAAGGGTTCCCAAATGATCCCGTATTAGTCGCCAAAAAGTCCCGAAATGACACCGACGGGATCCCGGATGGATCCCGAAAACCATCGAGAAATGATGCCGGAAGAGCCCCCAAATGATGCCAAAAAAGTCCCCAAATGACTCCGACGAGATCCCGGACGGATCCCGAAAACCATCCAGAAATGATGCCGGAAGAGCCACCAAATGATCCCGAAAAAGTCCCCAAATTACCCCGACGAGATCCCGGACGGATCCCGAAAACCACCCAGAAATGATGCCGAAAGGGTCCCCAAATGATCCCGTATTAGTCGCGAAAAAGTCCCAAAATGACCCCGACGGGATGCCGGACGAATCCCGAAGACCATCCAGAAATGATGCCTAAAGGGACCCAAAATAACCCCGAAAAAGTCCCGTAATGATCCAGTCAACCATCAAGAATTTATCTCTCGAAGGTACGCAAATGATCCCGAAAGTACCCCGACGGGATCCCGGACGGATCCCGAAAACTGTCCAGAAATGATGCCGGAAGGGTTCCCAAATGATCGCGAAATTATCCCGAAATGATTCCGGAATAGTCCCGAAAATGTCCCAAAATAACCCCGACGGGATCCCGGACGGATCCCGAAAACTATACAGAAATGATCCCGGAAGAGTCCCAAAATTATCCCGAAATAGTACCGAAAAAGTCCCGAAATTACCCCGGCGGGATCCCGGACCGATCCCGAAAACCATCCAGAAATGATTCCGGAAGGGTCTCCATATGGGGTGAAGCTAATTATAAAACCATGTTAATAAGGCAGTAGGCGCAGGAGCGAATGAAAAGTTACATAGAAACGTACAGGTAAAGTTAATAAAAGCGTGCTAATAAAAACAATTGAAGGAGGGCGGATGGCGGGGGTAAAAGGAGAGGACCACTGATCGTTCCTCCAAAATTGTCTAGATCTCGATCTGTATGTGCCAGATACCAAAAACTATTGATTTAGGAGAAAATTTATATTGAGTTATAACAATTTATAGATTTTACACCAGAGGGGGGGATAAAGGGGGGAAGGTGCGGAGGGTGTCACTGCTTACTTTGTAAGCCCTCGACTTATTTGATCCCTTGAGTCTGTGATATTGGTGAAGGCCAGTATATGTACGTAAAGTTATAATGTGTAAAAATTATTAAAAAGTAATTGCTCGAAGAGGTCGTGGGACCCCCACCCCTCTTTCCATGCCCGAAAAAAATTTCGCTAGTAGACTACTGTCTGTGTCCCAAATTTCATCAAAATCCGTGTAGCCATTCTCGCGTGATTCAGTCGCAAAGACGAAAAAATATAATAATTAAATTATAACTGTTCCTAGGGGGCGGGGAACACGCCCCTTTTCAAAAATATATAGCTAGTAGAACCTTCTAGACTATTGGCTATAAGTGTGCAAAATTTCATCCAAATCGGTCCAGCCGTTCTTGCGTGATTGAGTCACAAAGACAAACGTCTGGACAAACATCCAAACATCCAAACATCTTAACATCCAAACCTTCCCATTTATAATATATATTAGATATAGATATAGATATATTAGATTAGATATATTAGATATGTTTACATAGAAATATACATATTCTTCATAAAATACTAATATATTTGTAGAATATAAATTGTTATATTGATTGCGAGAAATATTACATTTTAAAAATCGGTGAGGTGTGAAAACTAATGAAAAAACAAGTAAGGAAGGTTAAGTTCGGGTGTAATCGAACATTACATACTCAGTTGAGAGCTATGGTGACAACATAAGGGAAAATAACCATGTAGGAAAATGAACCGAGGGAAACCCTGGAATGTGTTTGTATGACATGTGTATAAAATGAAAGGCATTAAAGAGTATTTTATGAGGGAGTGGGCCATAGTTATATAGGTAAACGCCATTTCGGCATATCGCCACAAAGGTGGATCAGGGTTGACTCTAGAATTTGTTTGTACGCTATGGGTATCAAATGAAAGGTGTTAATGAGGGTTTTAAAAGGGAGTGGTGGTAGTTGTATAGGTGGTCGCCTTTTCGAGATATCGCCATAAAGGTGGACCAGGGGTGACTCTAGAATACGTTTGTACGATATTGGTATCAAATTAAAGGTTTTAATGAGACTTTTAAAAGGGAGTGGTGGTAGTTGTATATGTGAAGGCGTTTTCCAGATATCGACCAAAATGTGGACCACGGTGACCCAGAACATCATCTGTCGGGTACCGCTAATTTATTTATATACCTATGTAATACCACGAACAGTATTCCTGCCAAGATTTCAATGGTTTTTTATTTCGCCCTGCGGAACTTTTTCATTTTATTCTACTTAATATGGTAGGTGTCACACCCATTTTATAAAGTTTTTTTCTAAAGCTATATTTTGCGTCAATAAACCAATCCAATTACCATGTTTCATCCCTTTTTTCGTATTTGGTATAGAATTACGGCATTTTTTTCATTTTTCGTAATTTTCGATATCGAAAAAGTGGGCGTGGTCATAGTCGGATTTCGTTCATTTTTTATGCCAAGATAAAGTGCGTTCAGATAAGTACGTGAACTAAGTTCAGTAGAGATATGTCGATTTTTGCTCTAGTTATCGTGTTAGCGGCCATGCGGAAGGACAGACGGACGACTGTGTATAAAAACTGGGCGTGGCTTCAACCGATTTCGCCCATTTTCACAGAAAACAGTTAACGTCATAAAATCTATGCCCCTACCAAATTCCAAAAGGATTGGTAAATTTTTGTTCGACTTATGGCATTAAAAGTATCCTAGACAAATTAAATGAAAAAGGGCGGAGCCACGCCCATTGTAAAATTTTCTTTTATTTTTATATTTTGTTGCACCATATCATTACTGGAGTTGAATGTTGACATCATTTACTTATATATTGTAAAGGTATTAAATTTTTTGTTAAAATTTTACTTTAAAAAAATTTTTTTTTTAAGTGGGCGTGATCCTTCTCCGATTTTGCTAATTTTTATTAAGCGTACATATAGTAATAGGAGTAACGTTCCTGCCAAATTTCATCATGATATCTTCAACGACTGCCAAATTACAGCTTACAAAATTTTAAATTACCTTCTTTTAAAAGTGGGCGTTGCCACGCCCATTGTCCAAAATTTTACTAATTTTCTATTCTGCGTCATAAGTTCAACTCACCTACCAAATCTTATCGCTTTATCTGTCTTTGGTAATGAATTATTGCACTTTTTCGGTTTTTCGAAATTTTCGATATCGAAAAAGTCGGCGTGGTTATAGTCCGATATCGTTCATTTTAAATAGCGATGTGAGATGAGTGCTCAGGAACCTACATACCAAATTTCATCAAGATACCTCAAAATTTACTCAAGTTATCGTGCGGACGGACGGACGGACGGACATGGCTCAATCAAATTTTTTTTCGATCCTGATGATTTTGATATATGGAAGTCTATATCTATCTCGATTCCTTTATACCTGTACAACCAACCGTTATCCAATCAAACTTAATATACTCTGTGAGCTCTGCTCAACTGAGTATAATAAGTACAGTTTATTACTTACAGAGTTTTATTTAAATATACATATAACTGTATAAGAATTTGCATCATACCGAATTTTTCTGCTGCAACAGAAAACGAATTCAATTTTATAAAATTTGTTGAAATTTAAAATGATTGCTATGTATCTACGAAATGTGATTAAAGGTGTGGTTTGTTTATTTTCTGTAAGCAAAAAGCTTGGATAGCATTTTGAGATTCCCGGGCCCCTCCAAAGCCCGGGCCCGGGGGTAATGACCCCCTCATCCCCCCACCCCCCTCTCGTCGGGCCTGAATCCTGGATGGTGTCTATAGAAGAAGAATCTTGGATTTTTCGAGATACCAGTTTTCCAAAAGATTGACGGTATTTCCACTGAAGCTTTATGCAAATATAAATATTTTTCTGGCAATAAAAGCTTGTTGTTGTTACCACAAAAACACCCTACTAAGGTTAGGGGAGTTTTTAGCCCGACCGCTTTGAGAACGATTTTTCTGATGATATATCCTAACCCTTCGAGTCTGTGGACTTTAGTCGCTTCTTACGAGGGGCATGCCTACCACGGAAATATTTGACGTTACCCGCTTAGTGTGGTTAAGCAAAGCTCAACCACTGCGTAACTGCGTTCATGTTATGTGAATGGATGAAGAAATTCTAGCACACAAAGTATTTCGCTAACCCTAATTTAGCAGCATAGTTAGAGGGAGGTCCTTTGAGTTGGCTTAAAAAGTCGATATAAGCTACGCCCCTCTGGGCGTTTAAGGGCCAAGAAATAATGAGAACCATACGTGAAAAGATTTCATTGCTTAAACAGCCACAATATGTTTATAGTTTCGTCGATTTTAACTTCGCCATGACTACGGGCCAATGAAGTTAAGATAGTCCATTATCAACCCTATTCGCTGAATCTGTTATAGATATATTCTATTATTCATTGCATTGTATTCCATTCTTTGTTTGGACAACCTAACAACTCAACATGGTTACTTACGCGCCAAAACCAACAAAAAACTTACAGTTCAATATCACCTCTACTTTTGTTTACTGCTTTGTCTTGTTTTTATGAAAATGTCAAATATTGAAAAATCAAAATGAATTAAGCTAAAAAGTTTTCACATTTGTAGAATTTTATCGCAGCCAGTTGCTCAAAATATATTCATATATTTCTCTATTTTGCTAAAAAAATATAACTATTTGACCTCAAGAACTAAAAATATTTCAAAGATATAACATTGACCATTTTCGAAAAAAAATGTCTGAACTTCTGGTGGATGTGAAAAAATTGGAGCCACGCGCCATTTTCGGTGCTAACGGTAGAGTCGAAAATGGTTTTCAATTGCATCCGGATAAGGTGAGCATGATATACCCATTGGGCAATAAAATTGGCATATCCAATACGATGACCAATAAACAAGAATTCCTAAGTGGACACACGCATGCAGTTTCATGTTTGACAATAAGCAAAAGGTAAGAAAATTATTCGAAATTTTATATATTGTACCAAGGCGGATTCAGTATCAGATGGTGTTATCTCAACAGCTAACAGCTTTCTGATAATTTCCAAGCAAAGCCTTGGAATATGAAAACGTCAATTAAACGAAATTAAAATAAATGTTTTTTGTTTTGACATTCTTCTGCACAGCGAATTGGGTGAATTCGCTTTGCCACCACCAAGGCGAATGAATGTCAAGTCAAAAGAAAAATTTCATGGATTTCGATTAACAGACATTTTGTTGTACAAGGCTTTGTATGGAAAATTATCTGAAGAAGCAATCAGCTGATGGGATAACACCACCTGGTACTGAATTCGCCTTGGCCACCACCAAGCTGAATTCAGTACTATGTCGTGTTATCCCAACAGCTGATTTCTTAAGCCTAAGGCGAATCCATACAAGGTGATGGCAAGGCGAATTCAGTACCAGGTGGTGTTATCCCAACAGCTGATTGCTTCTTCTTGATAATTTTCCATACAAATCCTTGTACAGCAATATGTCAGTTAATCGAAATCAATGAACATTTTCTTTTTACTTGACATTCTTCTGCAAGGGGAATTGGTTGAATTCGCTTTGCACCACCTGGTATGGATTCGCCTTTAACCAATTCGCCATGCAGTAGAATGTCAAATCAAAAGAAAATTTTCATTGACTGTTGGGATAACAACACCTGGTACTGAATTCGCCTTGGATTCTCCCAAGAACATCGCTACTGAATTCGCCTTGTAATGGACCTTATTGAAAAAATAAAAAGTTCGCCGTAAGTATGACAGCTTTTTTCTTGATCATCATATATAATATAAATACATTATTCGTCATATCACACTCGCCGATATAAAACGAGAGGGAATTTTTAAAGTTATGAATACTGCCGCGTTCCTTTATTTCATTCGCCGTCTCAGCAATATCTAATTGGTGCAGTTAAATACCGCTCGTGAATAGTATTTCAACGGACGTTATTTATTTATTTCCTCTCTCGACGTACCAAAATCACGTTCTTAAAGTCGCTCATCATACTCTTTCTGATGTATGGCTCGGAATCATGGACAGCGTCGACAAAAGATGAGATGGCTCTTGGAATGCTGGAGAGAAAAGCTCTCCCGCAGATTTATGGTTCTGTTCGTAAAGCCGACGGCGAGTAGCGTAGGAGGTATAATGATGTGCTGTATAAGCTTTGCGCAGATAAGAAGATAATGCAGGGTATAAAAACCAAAAGGCTACGCTGGCTAGGTCATGTCATGCGAATGCACGTAAACGCTCCGGCCAAGAAGCGTTTGAAAGCAAATGTTGTGGGAGACCTCCACTGAGTTGGGAGGGGCAGGTGGAGAAAGACCTGATCTCACTTGCTGCTTCGTATTAACGTCAATTATCGCGAAACAGGAATAGCTGGGACTTGTTATAAAACGGCCACAATCGTTTAGACGGCTAGGCGCCAATTAGTGATAATAATGAAAGCCCAAAGCACTGCTTCGCACTCGTGCGCACTTCAAATCGCGCCTTACAGATTAGACGAAGAATCATGAAAAGTGATTCTCAGCGAGACCAAAATATTTGGTGTTGAACGACGAGCTTTTCTTTTTTTAGGTCCTCGATTAAAACAATAATATATCTAACTTCAGTTAATAAAATAATATTTCAGTGGTCAATATTTAGCCTCTGGTCAGCGAAATCACATGGGCTTCCCAGCTTATGTGATCATGTGGGATTTCGCAACGCGCAAACAACTAGCTAGACATGATCTTCACAAAGTTTTAGTTCAATCGATTTCGTTTACGGCCGATGAGAAATGTTTGGTTTCTGTTGGTGGAAAGGATGATGGTACCGTTATTGTTTTGGATACTGATGCGCGGTGAGTCGGTTTTAAGTATGCATTTTTTTTAGATTTAGTCTCCCATCTCGTTTAATTGCTGTGGAAATATGCCTTATGTATGCCTGTGGTAAAAGGCAACTCTCATCCATCTGGGGTTGGGTATAAAACAATTAAGGGAGCGGTTAGGAAGGTGTCCATTGTGTTACCAGAATTTGTTTGAAGACCGGAGGTAAAAAACCAATTAAGCACCAAAACGTATGTTATAAAACAACTCTGTCCTCATGGAAAATACTAGAAGTTTTCAAGGACCTAGCTCAAATGATGCTTCGAGATCTGGCAACTCTGCCACCTTCCCAGTCAACCTTGGCCTCGCGAGTGCAGTACACAAACACTGAATCAGCTCAACTGTTTCTTGCTGCCGCCCGCTCTTCTTACTTTCCTACTTTTACTGTTTATGAAGAGGCCCAAGAAGGTAGTCTTTAGTTAGTATGCCCATTATTAACCTTTAGTCTTCTCCTTTTAAATATAAGAGCAACTTTGTAAGATTTGCACATGATCTTAGAAATTTTGCAGCCCCGTGCTTATATTCACGTTAATTCTGCTTGGTGGATCATATCCAAGTCCTGTCTCCTTTTGATTTTGCCCAAGAGGATTCTGGCATCTACCCTCCACTCATCAAGTATTGCGCCCTCCTTTGAAAACGCATTGGGTTTTTGGTTTGCATCGTGTCTATCCCTTTCTATGTATATATTCCGCAGCTTTCTTCACGGCTACAACTTCTGCCTGAAAGACACTTAAGAGATCTGGCAGGTAGGGGTACCTGAAAAATCTGGATCTGCAAGTAGGAAAGAAGGTACAATCTTCCCCAGCTTAGAATATACCGGCGGTAGGTATGCCTGTCGTAAGAAGCGACTAAAATACCAAATTGAATCAAGGTGTTGTGTAGCGCAACCCTCTCAAGGGCTTGCCAGCGCAATATAGAGCTTCTCCACCCCAATTGTCAACCTCACCTACCCGTGGCGAATCCTGTTTCATTATCAGCCGATGCTCTGGCGACCCCGAGCTTCTGATGGATCTAGGGGGTGGGAGGGACAGTATGGCCTAGAAGGTTTCATGTGGTCATACCAAATCGTTCCCGAGATGGTCGGTCTAGTACTCTAATGGTGCTTGTAACCAGAACGTACCGGATCCATATCCGGCGAGGACTTTCAACATCGATAACACCCCCAAAACCTAAGGGGGGGAAGTGTTTATCGCTACACCAATAACAACAATAATGGCCAAACCGAAGGTCCTTGGCTGAATGGCCGGGAAAAACAACATCGAAATCTTCAGAAACAGTTTTTCAATTAAAAAAACATATCTAAGCGGTGTCGCCCCTCATCAGTGGTTTAGCAACCACTCCGATCCTGCATGAAAAGCTTCTTAGGGCCCCCTACGAGAATTTGTAGGAAAAAAATATAACAGTAGCACGGCGCAAATCGGAAGAGAAGCTTTGCCTAAATCTCCTTTGAGGTATCTCGCGCCTTCTATTTATCTTTGTTTTTTTTTTTTCTGTAGAAAAAGTCTCTAAAATCGATGGGCGACTCAATTTACTGTTAACACTGAAGACAGCTCGCCACTTCGAATGAAACTCTGCAGGTTCCAAATTTATAAGTACTGAGTACTGTGTATGTGTTCCCCGTAGCTAACTAAAACGCTTGAGTTTCTTTTTTGGGCATACTTTCCTTTTTTGTGAAATGGCAGCACTTGTTCAATAATGCGATTTCGTCAATGTTGGTTCTTGTGTTGCCATGGCTATACTTGTAATATCGGGTGTGAAATCTAAAACGGCAAACTCGTCGTATTTTTGGGAGGAGTTTAAACTTATATCTACTGCGCCAACTAGAATACGATCAACTGTGGGACACTTTGGATAAACCCCCTCACCCATATATCTATCGATCAACAATTAAGATAGTTAAGTATGTTTCGAGTATAGCTTGCCTGAAGACTAATGATTCCCCGTAATTGAAGTAAGAATGCCACGCCTGAAGCTTTAGGTATAACGTTACTTCCCATTGCTAACTCGACTCTTCCGTGCATGGATATATTCAAAGCTGTGCGAACGGAATCTCAAAATGATACGCTCGACATTTAGTTATTCGGATACCATAAGTAGGACAATAAATAAGCCAGCTTTATCTGGAAATTGGGAGGTTTTAATTAAAAACTCAAACCTTCGCAGCAAGCTAAACAAGTAGTGGAGGAGGCTCATTCATTTATCAGAGAAAATATTTAGTAAAGACAGCTTTGTTGTTTCGCCTGCTTCTGTGGATTACTTTTCAAAAGACTTGCTTTTCGAAAAGTAAAAAAATATTATTGTTTGAAATAAGAAAACAGTATTGTGGCGAATGTTGACATCACTAGGCTGTTAGGAAATAAACACGCAACAACAAAAGCAGCCACTCTTATATACATGTCCACATTAAAGCTAGCAACACTTATTTAGTTACTCACACATACACACGCATGTGGCTATAAACTACAAATATACACGTATATAGCTGGTAACCAAGCATGAGCTACAAGAGCTCTTGAAGGTGAAACGTCTAGACCTTTGGAGAAATAGGCGAACGATACACGGAGAGTATAAAAGCAGCGCAAACTGAGTAATAAGGAATCAGTTTGATTTAAACACGCATCAGTTGCGAGTGAAGTATAATTGTGGGGTATAGTTGTACTACACGCAAAATAGTCTAATAAAGACCATTTTGCAATACAGAATATTGGAGTGACGTATTCAACAGTTTAGCGCTTCGAACGTTAGCAGAAGGTTTAAAAAAAGCAGAATTTCCCTAAATTACAATATAATTTGAATGTACGCCTTTGATTTGGGGCTGAAAGTTAGACGAGTTCGAACCTTTTTGAGTTTTAGTTCCCTCTATTAAAATTTTGAGAAATCTTTTTGCTAATTCCATTATTATTTTAGTACTCCAATATGTCAGACCCCGGCATCACGCGCGATATCCGGAAATGCGCTTACTGTTTGCTCATTGCACAATAGTCCATGTCATTTCATCGTCGGTGGAGATCGTAAGTATCAGTCGCTTAAACCTGTTTTATTGACTTATTTTAATATTTTTTACGTCAGGACATTTACGAATGTGGAGTATACAGCGTGAACGTAAGAAATTGACCGTTCAAGATGTACATGTGGGCAAAGTTCAACGCATATATACGGGTATGCAGATTGATCCCACCGATCAATATCTTTATCTAGGCACAATGACAGGCGATATTGTAAAAGTTGTACTCAATTGTTGTGATCCTAATAATGTCACTAAACCGGGTATGATAGCTGCCATGGTCGGAGCTTTTGGCAAATTAAATAAACGAAAGCCATACGGCAAAGATTGTGAGCGTTATGTCAATGGTGTACGTCATTTGTATATCGTCAAACCTGGATTGCTATTGGTGGGTGCAGGTGATGGCACCTTGGAGCTAGTTGAAGAACGTAAAGATGTAACACTGGAAGCGATGAAAGATTATCCAAGCCCAACGTGGCCAATGTTGCGCACAGTGAGTTTTACCAAATGTTGATAATGTTTAAAGTTTTCCTCTTTTTCTAATCCATCCAATAGCTTAAGCGGGCCAATGTGCATGGCGCTGTCACTTCTTTGGTGAATATTAATTCCAATGAGTTCTTCGTTTGCACTGATCAAAATGAAATATGGTTTTTGAATATTGCCAAATTTTCATGTAAACTATTGAAGACTTGTCATCTTAAGCCAGTAAATCAAATTGTATTTCCCAAGTGAGTAGTGAACAGTCACATTTTATAAAACTTTTATGTGTAACGTGAGTTTCTATTGATGTCGTTGGCCTGCAAACGAGTGCTCGATCTCTCGAAAAGTCTCAGTCGGTAAATTTATTTATTTTTCCTTTGATATTTCCTTTTTCTTATCCTTTCTTGCCCCCTTTGCCTTCTTTCCCTTTCGTTTTCTGCAATCCACTCCATTTTCGCTTGCCATTCCCCTTCCTATTTAAGAACCGAACATTCCCTTCTATTTACTCTCACCATTCCTTTTTACTCCTCGCTAACTTTCCTTCCCTTACCCTTCCTAATCCTGTTTTTTTGGTTCTCCCTCCTCCCTTAAACTCTCTTATTTTCTGTCTCCGCACATTTTTGTGGTGCTCCGCCTTGAACCCTGGACTCAAGTAAACATTTAGCGGGGACACCCCTCGGAAGTGTTTCGGCAAACATCTGCCATGAAAAGCTTCACAGCGAAAATTCATCTGCCTTGCAGCTGCCGTTCGGAGTCGACATAAAACATGTATGTCCCGTCCAAGTATTGGAGTTTAGATTGGGCTGAACTGGCCGGTCTATGAGGACCTCACATAGACTGAATGAGTGCGTAGTGTTATAAGAAGTTTATTTAATGCCCAAACTGAAAAACCCTATTAAAAACCAGGACCTACAGTTAAAAATACGTCCGTCCTCTTTGCAAATACTAGGCGCTTGCTAGGACCTATGCCACTTGCTGCTTCTAGACAGCTGTATCACTCCCAATAGCTGGAGTCATAGGCTGGCAAGCGCAGGGCACGAGCACAAAACGTGCTCGATCGTTTCCTCCACCAACCCGCACTTCATACATCTGCTATCACTGACCAAGTGTTATTTAAAGGCAGTGTTCAGTCAGAATACCCGTCATGAGTGCAGAGTCCTCTTATTTTTAATGATAGGAGCATCTTAGTTATACTAAGGCAATCTTCGACACTTTACAGCCCCGCGCTTGGACCCACTCCTTTCCCGCTTTGTCGATCATGTGCACCTCTCGCCTTCTCTTAATATCGTTTAACCTAATTGGGCGTTCGTCCTTTTTTATTCCCATATGCCAATATAGATGTATGCTTTTCCCCGTCCCGATTCTTTCCAGGGATTGCTGACACACTAACACACTAACACACTTTTAGATGCTGTGCTATGTGAGATTATTGCCTTTATTTCTGCTAGGCTGTCAATATAAAAGTTGACACGGCTGCAGTTTAAGTTATTATCTTCCAGTGTTTCTACTGCCAGGTATTGGTAATTAATGGACGGCACCATCCACTTTCCCTATGTCTATATTGACCGGTCAGTTCAACCTAACCTATCATAAAAATATAAATATATGTATACCCAATCAAAGTCGCTGATGAGATGACTCCGATATAGATAAAGCGAGGTTATTTATATAGGCGAAAAATCTGCTCTAAACGCATTTTCGAATTCAGTCACTGGACACTGTCACCGCGTAGTTGCTCCTACCACATACCAAAAAGCGCTCGCCATAAGACGCTGGCCATATAAGAAGGAAGGGATACGAGTGCGCGTTTCTAATTTGAGCACCAAATTGCAAAATAACGCAGGGACGTAGCCTACCAGAACACAACTCTCAGAACTGGCTCGTCATGTCTCCTTATAACGTCGAAATACCAGTTTCATAGCGAGGAGAACCAAAGAGCTTATTGAAAAGCTTAACAAATAGTTCTAATTAGGCCATAAATAATATTCATAAAACATTTGGTTGTTGTTATTGTTGTAGTTATAAAGAAACTCCAAGAATTTATCGACTGTTATCGACATTGATGGTATTTAGCGAGATATAGAGCCGGTACTCCCGGCCTTTTCGGAATCCATTTATCATGGCCGATACGAAAATTCGCCGCTATTTTTCTGTCCTAGCGCTTGTACACCTATCTGACCCTGTATCAGGTTCCCATATAAGAGGTGGATATGGAAATCGAAAGACTGGAGAAACATCATAAGTGGTGTACCTATTAGAGGCATTTGGAAAAAAGTCCGTGAGGACCTCACAAAGAATGAGTCCATAGTGTTATCAGACCAGGACCAGGTAAAAATAGCTCCGTACTCTTGGCAACTACGAGAAGCTTCCTAGGATCTATGCTACTTTCTGCTTAGTCTTGCGAGTGCAGGGCAGGAGCACAAACGTACTTCCTACATCTGCTAACACTAACAATTCCTAATTTAAAAACGCCAGAGGATATTGTCAGAATTCCCATCATAAGCCTAACATCCCCTCTTTTCATTGATAAGGGTAACTTTGTTAGTCTTAGGTTGTAAGATTTGTACATGAACTTCGACAGTGCTCCGCGCTTGGTTCCACGCTTTTCTTGCTTGGTCGGTCATGTAAAGTTCTCGCCTCCTTTTAATCGCGCCCAATCTAATAGCGCCCTATTTAACTACTTTTTCGTTTCCATATGCGCAGATGTATATTTCTCCCTATCCCGATTCTTCCCAGGGATTACTTGTCTCGGCATACAACCCACAGCGCCCTTTATATATACATCCATCTATACCACTGTCATTTAATAGTTATACCTCGTTATTTCCAGAAACCTGTCTACAGTTTTTGCCTCGGCTGGTTATCAAAGCATACGAATTTGGTCGATCGGACGACTGCAAGAGCTATTACGTATCATGGTCTACAACTTTAAATGTGTCTCCTTGCAATTTACTAATGATGGCAGCAGCATTGTCTCAGCCTGGAATGATGGTGTCATACGCGCATTTACCCCTATCAGTGGACGTTTGATCTACGCTATACCGAATGCCCACAATAAAGGTTTGTTTAGCAACATTAGAAAGAAGATACAATGAATACTCAACTTTTGTTTACTCTGTTGGCTTCTTCCGATCTTTCTTAAATGGCCAATGGAAGTCGAGCGAATAGACCATTTCATATCATCCCAAGCAGATACAAATATAACAGTTTTCATAAAACTCATCTTTGGCTTTTGTCGTCATAGAACTTCTTAAATTTGTATTCCACTTCTTGAGTTAACTTATCATATCATCTGCTACTTGCAATCTTTAATGAGCAATAGCTTGAAAATCTTCTGGAAAAAATAATTTACTTCCATATCCTCCAATCTTATCTTAACTGGATCATCGTTACATGGTTGATCCGTTGGTTAGTGTGTGGAGAGGAGTTTTGATGGCAGATCTTAACCTTCATGTGCCTGGTAGTCTACATTTGTAGCAATTTGGGGAAAAAAGTCAAATAAAACAAAAAGTTGCGAAACAACAATGCCCGAGGTTTTCAGTAGCTTCCTAATTATCGATTCTGAGTCGATTAAGAGCATAATATCACTGGAACTATTATTTGCCTGACACCCAGGCCCTATTTGAAAAAAACATCATCTTGCAGCCGGTAGTCTACATTTGTAGTCACTATATAAAATGTATGCAAAATATTATATGAATCGTTCTATCCACTCAAAAGTGAGATATATATGGGAAAGAACTCAAATACTAATCGAGCAACCAACGTAGGAGAAGGTGTTGTGCAAAGGTTTGTATGCCATTGGGAGAACACAGGAAGGACTATAATTTGTGACAATTTTTTTTATCGCTAAACTTGGGCAAGTATTCAATGTCCAAAGGTCTTGCACTTCTTTGTACTGTTCGCCAAAATAAGACTTTTGTACCAAATGAAATGATGGCTGACCGCAATCGAGCAGAAGAGCCTAACATTTTCGGGTTTCTCGATGGAAAGTTTTCCTTGGTATCTTACGTCCCAAAAAAAGGCAGATCATCCATAATACTTTCCAGTACACCTTTGACAGATTCAATTGTAGTTGAAAAGAAAAACAAGCCCACAATATATCCTTGATTACAATACAAACAAAGGAGGCGTCGACGGAATGGATAAAATGCTTTCTGCATATTCAACGAAACGCGAAACTTTGCATTGCCCTTGGCCATGTTTTATAACATGCTAGATATGTATAAGTGAACTTGCACCATTCATCATTTACTCGGAAAATAGTCCATATGACCGTCGTACAGACGCGCGACGAAAGTTCTTGCGGAGCTGGGCCAAGCAGCTTTTTATGCCAGCAATGGAACAACTCTCTAAAGTTCCGCGGGTGGTGGGACACATCCAAACACGTAAAGCTATCGAAATGGCACTAGATGGTTCCTTTGCTGCCACTTCTGAAGGTGATTTATCCATTTTATCTGATATTTCCAGCGATAAACAACCAGCATATTCCTGTTGTCAACACTGTGAAATCGTAAAAGTACACGCAAAATCTGTAGTTGGTGTAAAAAAGTAGTGTGCGATGGCCATGCCGAAACATATACTTTGCGAAAATGCTGTTCAGTTCCTGAAAACTAATACATTTTTTGGCTTAAAACTATTACCTGAATTCAATATTTTTAAATAAAATCGTTGGTACACACGTACACGTCAAATAATCACCATACAAGTATTTTTATCTAAACATTATCGTGGTTTTACATGCAGTTACATACTTGCTACAAATGTAGACTTCCGACCGTATACGTAAGTTTTATATCCCGGGCACATGAAGGTTAAAGAAGCTTCCCGGCCCAACATCCTTGAGCTCTGGAGGTTGCGACAAAGGTATTGCTTGCCATCCGTACTTCCGTCCTTATAGCAATGCAGTCGTTGCGATTTCGCGGTTTCCAAGTCAGGGAGAAGCTATGCCGACTAATAAAAATCACTCCTTACACTGATCAACCAGCTTTGATTTTATCGCCGCTGATCCGGGGGCTCGAAGAACCGCCAGGCTATCGCAAAAGAGAGCAATACCCTATTGATGGTATTATTTGTATCCAGCAATGCCTCCTGGATGGCGAAAATATCGGATTGGAACATTCTTACTGAATCCAGCAAACTTATAATAATTGACGTGGTCAAGAAGTCATCCGTCCGTGAACGCCGATATGTTGTAGACTGTAGTTTTGTGACACCGGAGACATTAACGATGATCGTGCCCGTATATACGATCTACCCAGATGTCCAACCACCCTGCGCCTAGAAGCTCTTAGTGGCTTCATTTAGCACGAAGGGTAGCAGATTTGATTTCTTGTTTTGGCCAAGATCGTCCAGAAAAATAATTTGCTCGATTTTGATATTGTTAATTCCTATGGAACTTCGCTATTGGTCGCGGCAGCACCTTTAAAGAGTTGACGTCGAAGAACATCAAAGAAAGTGTAATAATGAGTTCCCTTATCCCTGTCTATGGGGGCGCTATTCTTTCCAGCAGCAGTTCTTTGCAGCTGGGTAGTCCCGAGCTTTTTTTTTGAGTGGGGAGGGAGAGGGGGGGGGGGGGGGAGGAATTATATATTTAATACCGAACGAAATACTACATATGTTACGTTCATATGTCGCAAGTACATTGACCGAAATTTATCTTCGTCGTTTCTCCTCTCATACCCCCATTAAAACAGTGATTCGTATTGTAACGAATTTAGTGAAATTCCACTTATTCCAAACCTGCTAATGTTCGAATCGGTAAACTGTTGAATAAATAACTCCAATACTCAATAATGCAAAATGGTCTTTATTAGACTACTTTGAGGTACTTCACAATAACACTTAACTTCACAAACAATAGCTTAAAACTGATTACTGACTACTCAGCTTGTGCTGCTTTTATACTCTCCGCTGCTTCATTCGCATACCTCTACTAAGCTCTAGTAATTTTTCGAATTTCATGCTTGGTTACCAGCCATAGACATGTATATTTGTAGTGTGTAACCATTTACGTGGATATGTGAGTACTACTTCGGCTGATGATTACATGTGTTTGTACGTATCTCTCCGTTGCCTTGTATGTATGTGAGTAAATGATGATTGATTTGATGTAAACAAGAGTGGCAGCTTACTCTATTGTTGTTGTGCCTTTATTTACATACTTTGTATCAGATTAGTGATGTGAGTATCACTTAGTAATGATAATATTCGTCACAGTATGTACACCTTTTTACCCCATAAGATGGTCGGCTCCTAGCGCTAGTTACG